>NW_026042356.1:57500-115000 GCF_023856365.1 Brienomyrus brachyistius | reverse complement strand
GGACCCTGCATATGCATGTAGCGCCGGGGTCGAGCCCGTACGCCGTTTCATTAAGGACCGGGACCCTGCATATGCATGTAGCGCCGGGGTCGAGCCCGTACGCCGTTTCATTAAGGACCGGGACCCTGCATATGCATGTAGCGCCGGGGTCGAGCCCTACGCCGTTTCATTAAGGACCGGGACCCTGCATATGCATGTAGCGCCGGGGTCGAGCCCTACGCCGTTTCATTAAGGACCGGGACCCTGCATATGCATGTAGCGCCGGGGTCAAGCCCGTACGCCGTTTCATTAAGGACCGGGACCCTGCATATGCATGTAGCGCCGGGGTCGAGCCCGTACGCCGTTTCATTAAGCGGCTGTCGCGAGAGCAGGTGTCCCTTGGGACCAGCTCCGGCCCGCTTTACCATGGAGACGGCCTGTAGGTACTCACAATGGCTGCAGCCTGGGCTGGACGAGTCCGACAGGAAGAAGCTACAGACCTTGGCAGACTTGCGAAAAGCAGGCGGCGTGGACAGGAACCTCTCCCTGTAGCAGACAGAAAAGGGACAGGCGTGGGTGGTTAGAGGCCGGTCTCCCAACACGGGCCCTTTCGGGTCACTCGAGCAACACCGTCGATGCTGCACCAGTAACTACGGCTTAAACAGAGAGAGAGAAGCCAAACACCGGTAATAAAGGACACACAAGCTGAATGGACACAGAGCCGCTCAGGAACGGCACAGGAAGGCGAATGACATCAGCAGCGCTGACCTACATACCGAAAGCGGGAGTTGTGCTTTAAAAAGGAAACTTCCCATTTGTACCACCAGACCCTCGCTAAGAAGCGCGCAGCTTGGCACCACCAGGCACTTCCAATCGTATCAAGCAGCCCCTGCAGGCAGCCACTGTGTGAAAAATGCGATGCAACAAACAGGAATCTGCTCCCCCTGAATCGATAATTTATTCTGCAAAACTGCCCTCCTGGGGGAGACCATGCATTAAGAATGAAATTGCACAGCCTGGGTCACACAGATGCTTAAACTCCACGTGCATCTTATTTGTTTTGGGGGGAGGGGAATGGAAACGCTGCCTCCTCCCAGGGCGCTGCCGGCGGAATGCTTTCGTTTTGCAGAAAACGAAAGGGCAGAGCAGAGGCGGAGCCCTGCTGGCTTCCAGACGTGGTATTGTTGCCTTTGGGAGCCAACGGAAGAGCAGCCTGGCTGGTGTTCACACTGCACCAGCTCCAAATATGGGCAACTCCAGTGACACGGAGCTACAGGGCCGAGTTTCATTCAGGAAGCAAGGATAGCACACAGTAACACACACACACACACACACACACACACACGTTAGTATTCATATCTGTGTGGAGACTGTCCATTCATTTATATGGGGAAAAACCTTAATTGCAACAACAAGCCTAACCCCTACCCAGCGCTAACCTTCACCTAAAGTAACTAAACAAAATGCAAGACTTTAGTTTTTTGACTGCAATCCAATTTTTTATGGAATTGACCCATGAAGGCAAAGTAACAGGTTTCTATCACACAGTGGGGACATCTGGTCTCCACAATGTAATATACATCATACACACACACATACAGCACAGTACAGCACAGCACAAGAACAACAAATTCTATAAAGAATACTATCAACGCCATAAACCAGTAAGAGAACAAACACATTTTTAAAAGATTACAATGTCACGGCTCTCACACTCAAGCTGTTCGGCCTGCTGTCACCGGCTAAGGTCACCTTGCCAGTGAAGGAGGGGCAGAGCATTGAGACCCACCCGAGTGTCCCCGCCAGTGAGACCCACCCGAGTGTCCCCGCCAGTGAGACTCACCCGAGTGTCCCCGCCAGTGAGACCCACCCGAGTGTCCCCGCCAGTGAGACCCACCCGAGTGTCCCCGCCAGTGAGACCCACCCGAGTGTCCCCGCCAGTGAGACCCACCTGAGTGTCCCCTCCAGCTCCCTGCCCTCCAGCACGTCCCCCTGGCTCAGTAACCTCAGGATGGCCTTCTCAAAGGAGTCCACAGCCTGCTCCTTTGGAAACTGCGTTTCAGAAGTCAGCAGGAGAGATGGGTTAGATGTTAGACCTACCCAACGAGAACCACACCAATGCAGGAAGCACTAGCTACCTCTAGGCATAGCAGGACACTCTCACATTACGTAGTCATGTACCCAGGAAACAACGCAGACATATTAACCAGAACAGCACATCTTTCGGGGCTGATGTTGACAGAACTGACGGAGCCCCCGTAAAGGCAGGAGCCCCCGTAAAGGCAGGAGCCCCCGTAAAGGCAGGAGCCCCCGTAAAGGCAGGAGCCCCCGTAAATTCAGAGGTGAGCCCTGACCCAATGACTCAAGCTCAATCCTAAAACACCAAGCGGAGAAGCAGACATGCTATGAAAACGTTCCTTACCTTTAACAAGAAGTTCTCCAGTTGGAGATGAGTTTTCGTTACGTTGCTTGATGTGGAATCAGACCACTTCAACTGGGGGGAGGAAAAAACAATATCCTCAGAACTCTGATTTTTAATTTTAGTCCTCCGGACGTTTTAACGGAGCACATGAAGGAACAGAATAATAAAATGGCAAGTTGATTGTTTACAGAGCTGGAAGAAGCAGCTCCTCCAAGAAGGGCAGGCTGTCTAAAAGGTCTGCTTTAAGTGGCAGACATGGGCGCCATTCATGGAGTTTAATGGGAACTGACAGGAACTCGACAAAACTATCCTTTTCCGAGATGAAACATAAGAACAGCCATTTCAGGGGATGTTCGAAGGGGATTCCAAAGCCTTAAAGCCAAAGAGAGTAAATTTCAAACAAATCACAAACAGTCAGCCAACCAAAGACATGTTTGCTGACCTGGTTATAAATGTAAAACGGCACTGCCTCTGTGAATCACACGTGAACAGTCAGACAGGACCATGGCAGCTGCCAAACGAACGAACGAACAAACCAACCAAACAGACAAACAAAAGGAGGGGGAGGGGAGGTCATCCTGACCTGGGTGTGTACATATGGGGAGGGGGGGGGGGTTAAAGACTGCTTCTGGAAAAATGAGTCATAGCTCAGTCCGGTGAAGTTCCGGCCCCCAACCCCCACCCCTCCAGGCATCTGCAGTCGCTTAGCAACCAGCACAAGCTCTGTTTTGTGCTGGAATGGAGACGCACTTGGAGACATTCCCAGCAACAATAAACACCTAATAAAGCCAGACATCAGATATGTTTGACTTGCTGTAAAGCAGGGGAACACCGAGCACAGGGGAACCGTCCGTGTGGCTCGTGTTAAACAGAACCTAACGACCTTTCAGCGGGTCAGCTGTCCTGACACATTTCCAGCGATGATTCTGACCACCTATTACACTTTCAGAGCCTTTATGTTCTTAACCACGCTTTGCATCTGTAATAACCCATCCATCCATCCATTTTCCAAACCGCTTATCCTACTGGGTCGCGGGGGGTCCGGACCCATGCACACTCACACACCATTCACTCACATATGCACTCCTATGGGCAAATTTAGTAACTCCAATTAACCTCAGCATGTTTTTGGACTGTGGGGGGAAACCGGAGTACCCGGAGGAAACCCCACGATGACATGGGGAGAACATGCAAACTCCACACACACGTGACCCAGGCGGAGACTCAAACCCGGGTCCCAGAGGTGTGAGGCAACAGTGCTAACCACTGCACCACCCATCTGTAAAAACCAAGTTATTTTATTTGAAATATCAGCTTTTTATTGTAACTGAAGCATCACCATGATCACAAGATCTCGACATTCCTAGATCCGGCGTTCCTAGAAACTTAGCGCGTTTGTCCCATTTTTGACGCAAGTTATTTCACGAACAAATAAGTCAAGTATTACTGCATCACCCGGATTGCTGCACCCATTCTTAACTGCTGGTAACTTCCTTATAATGGCAACATAATAAATATTTCTAATACTACCAGATAATTGAAGTTTCACAGAAGGAGATTTTAGACTCCACGCCTTGTAAAATGTCAAAATATTTCATGAATGAGACTAAAAGAAAAGACAAGATCATGTTTTGCAGCAGGATCTCATCTATCTTCAGCTAGGCTTTGCCAAAATGCACCAGAGTACATTTCCATGAGGGAAACCGGCGTGGAGCTTTGAAGTGCAGACACAACTATCAACAAAGACCAAGTCCATTAACCAAAGAAAACACACCAATTATGTTCTTTGTATCATCTTTTGTGTTTATGTAGGGAAGTGATTTTTGGATCACAAGCGTCCCGAAAAGACCGCGAGGGCGACTTCCAGAAGACCATAGGCAGGCGAGTCCCAGGGGGGTACGGGCAGCTCGAGAGCATTCAGAAGAATCCTGCCAGAAAACCGGGAGAACATAGAGGAGATGCAGAGAAGATACCGTGAAGCTGTCAGAGGAATCTTAAGAGGCGGCCGATGTTTGATGTGTTTCAGATATAAAATGGAGGAGGTTTTGGGTGACCAATCAGAGGGCAGGCAGTGGGTTAGGGTGACCAATCAGAGGACAGGCAGTGGGTTAATAAAGACATCACCTTGGTAAAAGTTCCGGGTTGGTCAGGGTGATGAAGACGCCCTATGAAGGCTCTGAAATATACTTCCTCTTGGTAGGGTCAAGAATATTACAGCTAACATTGAATTTTGTGATAATCTCTTCCCATACAGTTAATGTCTATGAATCACCCACCACTAAACCAGCAAGAGCAGCTACCAGCCAAAAGCATGAACGCAGAAGCAAACAGACGGTGCAGTGCAGTCACTAGTCCAGGACTAATCGAAATCCATAAACTGCCGCAATGGTGAGACACTAGAATTCACAAACGACAGCTTCTTTGGTCAAAGCTCTTGAGGCACATGACCTGCAGAAATCTTCCATCCTCTGTATTTCTCAAGCAGCCCAAATACAAAATTCGAAATGAAGTAGATATCAAGTTGTTTAATAAAAAGGATAAAATCCCAGCCAGGAAGGCCGTGCAAACCATTTATAAACCCCTTGGTAAATCTACAACAGCGACTCAAGCCTAAAGTGGCCAGAATCGCATGAAGGCTCTGCTGAAGAGCTATTCCCTTAAGTCGCTCCCAACGTAAACACTGCAGATAAATCTACAGCCCCATGTCTCAGACTCCAGTGCACACAGCGCCATCTACAAAGCCAGAGCCCTCCAAACACTCTTCCATAGAACAATGTGGAGAGGACATCCTCTCCCTTGCTGCCGACCAGTTTCTGCTTTCTGTGTTCGGCTGATTGTGCAGAGGCACGTTCCGAGTGCGATACCTGGCCACATCGCGACATATACTGCAGTCAGTCAAAGCGTCACGTCCATCATCTGAACAAGCAATCGACCCTTTTACAGCATTATTGTGTTTAAGTACCTCCTGAACCTCAACACACAAACCACACCCAGTTGTGTCAATGAAGAGTCCTGTCTACTGTCCCACCTTTACAATCTTTGCCTTCTTTGGACCAGAGCACATGCAAATGAGGTGCTGGTAGAGGAACGCAGACACATGAAGAGGAGGGGAAAAGCAAAGAAACCAAGAAAAACTTCATAGACAAAAGTGGGTGTGGACCAGCTGACTGGGGGGCTTCCCGTTTACCATGGAGGCCAGCGAGTGGCCAGCGTCAAGCCCTCGTAATCCGCAGAAGGATCTGGAGAACAACCAGGCCCTTCATGGCTTAACTCCACACTGTTCAGGACTGCCTACGAACAAGACCTACAGCGATGGAAGAAGATGGCAAGATCTGCCAGCCTAAAACCCCAAAACCTCCATTAGCTTACATTAATATTCCTATCGTGACAACGTAGGACACGCTGAACCTGCGGGCATCACCCAGTGGGGCGCTGTAGCTGAGGAACACCAACACACAAAACCCAAAGATATCCAAATATCCACTTGGGTCACTGCCAATGTCTCTAACAAAGTCGATAGGTGGCATGTAACTCTGGAGGCAGTGCATTCACACAGTTTCCAGTGCATGATTCTGTCTAAAGGGAGCACGGAGTACAGACACCCACTGCAACAGGCAATAAAAAATAAAATTAAAATATGAAAATCAGACAGGGCAGGGACATGTCAAAGTGACGAGGTCTGACTGCCGCCTACGCAGGACAGAGCATGTCTTTGGTAGGACAAGGGATGCTTATGAGAGCCTTGAAGGCCAGCTTGTCACTTCCTATCACCTTCATGCCCAAGGCCACAGTGGCCCATGGTCCAGCTCGGCATTTCCCACCCCCCAGCAGACCTGTTGGTACGGCCTGGACCCAATCCGCCCAATCAGCAGTAACTTCCTATCACCCCTCAAAAGCCTGTTGACATAGTTCACACGAGCACTTGGATGCTGAATTTCAGCTGGCTGCAAATCCCAAACGAGACAACGAAGCCAGGACCTGACACACAAGCCGACGTCCCGGGTGATTCCAGACAAAGAAGCGGGCGCAAACGAATCATTTTTCCCCTCTAGACGTGAGGGCGTGGATGTTTATCTTATAAATATTTTTCCAGCCCTTGAGTAACTGCAAAATATCGAATAAACATCTTAAAACTAGGGTTTGCTGCAGAAAGTACAGGACCCCATGTTGAGTTTTTGGCCACAGCTAGCAGACAGACCTACACGGGTCAGGAGCAGCCTGACACTGATCGGTCATCAGGTGAGAACAGCAGTCTGCTGATCTGTAAGCCACAGAAGCAGAGGTAGTTCCGTCATGGAGCTTTCCAGATGGGCATTCACTGGATAAAGCAGGTAATAACACGGAAATCAGATTAAACCATGATGTAAAGCCATTGGGGGGGGGGGTCAACCACACTCAGACCAGGGAGCCCCAGATGCTGACAGAGCAGTGAAATGAACCCATTAGTACCGATTCATAAGTGAGAACTAAGGTCCTGGGCTGGTGGTCACCATTTTTCACTTTGGGTAAACAGAACGATCACTCCGACATTTCGTCTGTTTACGACGGCTTTCTGTTCGCTTTTCAAGTTCGCTACGGAACGTGGGGAATCAGGGACGAAAACCTTTGCTCTGAATGTACTAAACGTCAAGCTCTGCTCTGCTCCTTGAAACGCCTTCCTAAAGTACATTCCAGAAGTTAATTTCAGTATACTGGGCAGAAACAGATGCCGGGTTCTTACTGCCGAAAGGCCAAGAGAAAGTTTAAGACAGAGCCAGAGGGTCTGTGGGAGACATGGAGAATTACCAGGTGATCAGCTTTATGTTTCCACTGTAGTGAAGAACATCACCCTCTTCTTCATTAAGAAACGGAACTGATGTGCCAGATAGCACCACAGCGATAACATTCATACCCCATGTCACAGCGAGCACAGCATCCATGTGCGTCACTGAGGTACTTTACAAAGCCTCCACAGGGGACGCTCTCGCACTGGGCAGCCACGAGCCCCATCAGGCTCTACTATTATTCAGGAGCACAATCAGTGGGACACCCTGACATCGACTACACAGCACCTGACTCTGCCACTGTCACTCCCACCCTGACAAGCCGCCTACCACAAGCAGCTCACAGTGCACTGGCAGTGGGCTCTGCCGCTGTCACTCCCACCCTGACTAGCCGCCTACCAGAAGCAGCTCACAGTGCACTGGCAGTGGGCTCTGCCGCTGTCACTCCCACCCTGACTAGCCGCCTACCAGAAGCAGCTCACAGTGCACTGGCAGTGGGCTCTGCAACTGCCACTCCCACTCTGACAAGCCGCCTACCAGAAGCAGCTCACAGTGCACTGGCAGTGGGCTCTGCAACTGCCACTCCCACTCTGACAAGCCGCCTACCAGAAGCAGCTCACAGTGCACTGGCAGTGGGCTCTGCCACTGTCACTCCCACCCTGACTAGCCGCCTACCACAAGCAGCTCACGGCGCACTGGCAGTGGGCTCTGCCGCTGACTAGCTGCTTACCAGAAGCAGTGCACAGCGCACTGGCAATGGTCTGTTTCATTTATGTGACCCAGCAAAATGCCTCATCTACAGCGACTGCAACAGCCCAAGGTCAGAGCTGGAGTCAAGGAGGCGGTGTGAACCACAGACATAGACAAGCAGGCAGAGATAGACAGACTCGCATGCAAACAGGCATGTGTGCAAACACAGACAGGCAGGGACAGAGACAGGCAGGGACAGAGACAGGCAGGGACAGAGACAGGCAGGGACAGAGACAGTAAAAGACAAGCATAGGCAGAGTAAAAATCATGTGCTTCCCGCCCTGTGGCAGAGATTATAGCACTCTGGCTATAATTCCCAGTCCTGGCGGCCATGTCCAAGTCCTACTGGTACCATGCACACCTGAACCCCCCCCCCCCCCCCCCGGTATAGGGGTGTCCAGGTAGCACCTTCTGCCCCCAGGATGGTCTCTGATCGCTCTGCTACTCACTCTGCTCCTCTGATGCGCTCGCTAGACAGAAGTGGAAAACCTACCTCTAGATTTATTTGACATATTTTTCATTGTCCACTTAACTTTCCAATGCTTAAGAATAAAAAAATCTGCAGTTTGAATGTACACACCACAGGTTTTAGCCAAAGGTTTGACTGGTAGAAACTCTAGTTTCTAAATGACCTACCAGCCACATCATTCTATGGCTTAAAAGCTGTTGTGCAGATCAGACCAGTCTGGGTGGCGAACATCTACACAGGAAAACAAAAACACAGCAGCGTGCAGCCAATCGGCACTGTCCCGGAACGTGCCCTGGAAACAGACCCTAAATAATCTCCCCATAAGTCAATTTAGCATGACATTATGTCACTCTTTCCTTCCAGTGTGAGCAGCACTGGTTTCTATGACGATGGCATGCCTACGGACAAACGTGAGTGGGTTTTCCAGGGGTCCTCGTGTACAGAGCGCGTCATCGTCCCGTTACTGGTGGTAGAGAAACCCAGGCTGAGCCGAGAGCGATGAGGCGGACGGCGGCGCCCCCCGGCCCAACCCCCAACTTTGGATCAACCACACAGAGTCGCTACTGCGTTTCCATCCAGCTGGAGCGAGCAGGCTGGGAAGTACAAGCGGACACACCGGTGCCCCCAGGGGCCTGATAGGGGCCTGCACCCCCCCTCCCCCCGCCAACCCCCTCCCCCATCAGCCAGTCTCTTTTAAAAGATAAAACTGGATTGTTTAAGCCTGGCATGACTCCCGAAATCCCAAAGCCAGGGGCGAGTCAGGGACTCTCATTCCAGGTCTCTACGTGGACAGAATGAAGACCACTGACAGAAAGGGAGCCGGGTTCCATGGCCTGGCTGCCCCCCCCATACTCCCCCACCTCCTAGCCCCAGCGAGACTCAGAGCATAGAACATGCCAGTAAGGATTAGCGCGACGGCGGGGAGCCTCACGCTCCGGCGGGTGGGGGGGGTGGGGGTCCCTTACGCCCTGACACCCGGGAGATGGAGTCACCTCATGCTTTCATGCACGACCTGTAAGATGCTTTACGATAAATGAAGAGCCACACCGATTGGCCAGGGCACGTGTTTCCGATTAGTTTTGGATGCATTTCAGCCAAACTTTATCAACAACTGTATTTGTAAGACTTTGGGCGACAGTAGCCAACACTGTACTTTCAAGTGAAGAAGTAAACAGATAAAATGATCAAGTTGGCCACATCTTTGGGCTCCTGCAGTCAAACTCGTCCCGTTAAAACCCCAGGACTCAACCAGAGCGGCGTGGACATCTGCCAGGATCCTACGGCCCCGTTTCCAGGAGCACGCACCGCCCCCCACCCCGCCGGCTCACTCGCACCGCCCCCCACCTGCCCCGCCTCTGACGTCTCCCCAGGGAGACACCTGCCATATGCAGACTCACTCACACACCCAGCAAATCGCCAAGTCAATGGGGCTCACTGGCCTGATGACGCGGGGCCTTGTCATACCTCAATATCGCTCATTTTCGTTTCCCCAAAGAGTCCAGAATGCGTTTAAGTACACAGACGTGTCAGAGCACAGTGTCACGTTCATTAGCGCAGGTACTTAAAATACGCCGTAATCCAAGAAGTGCCCCGGCTGCTTAGTGCCACTGTGCCAGAGAGCCCGCAGTGAGCGGGATAGCTGTTATTTACACACTGCGTATAATTCGCCAATAGCCAGCTCAGATTCCCCTGCTGGTTCTTGGGGATGATGCTGTCCTCAAAGCGGGGGGGGGGTTAGGAAAGGGGGCCCCCAGACAATTTCCAGAAAGCATGTATAAAATTTTAAGAATGTGAAAAAGATTCCATTTTAACCATGTCCTGCTAACGTATCCTAATGGTGAGGGACTACATCTACTGTAAGCCCCCCCCCCCCCCCCCCCCCCAGTAGCCGAAACAGAGGCCACGGGTCTCTAACACTTACTTTGTTGGTCGTGGGCTGCAGTTTGAGAAGCCACACCCCCAAGCCACTGTCACATGGCCTTACGCTGTATGACCTTTGGCATCACACTGCATTTATTAACTGCAGACATTATTCATTATTCACTTATTTTTATAATTCATAACACTCCGAGGCACTGAAGTTTGTGGCAAACCACTGCTACATCATTTATATAAAACGATACATGAAACAGGGAAGGAAGGAAGAACAAATGAAAGAACCAAAAACTGCCAGGTAGGGAGAAAATTAAGCTCTGGGGGTCCAAGACGAACCATCCAACCATTCAATCCCCCCCCCGCCTACTTTAATTAAAGCCAGGTGTGAACTGAACTGTGGTGAGGGTCCATCAGAAAGCCAGCTCTCCAGGCAGGTCTGCACACGCCAGCAGACTGCAGGCTGCACCAATGGCATCACAGCACATGATGTACTATGTATTTACTGTGACTGTAGTCATTAAACGTGCTGCATGTCCCCATACCTGCTACGGAAAGTAATTTCCCTGCTGAAGACCCAAAAGGTCCCCCTCCCTACCCACACAGCGTTTATGGTGACATCCAGAGCGGGGGGGTTAGGTTAGCAAACATACCACAAAGCTGTACTCCCTCTCGGTCCTGCTGCGCGACACCCCCCTCAGCACGATCTTCTCGATGTACACGGCTGAAGGCGCATGGAGAGAAGAGGGCGGAAAGACACACAGAGGGACGGGGATGAGAACCAGCACGTCTACAGGCAGAGTTCATGTACCATTAGGGTGTTTGCCGTGTGGGTTGTGCTGCATCGCTCTACAATGATGGTGCCAACAGGCGGGGATGCACTGCTTCACTGTATAGTGATGGTGCCTTGCAGGGAGTGGAAGTGCTGTTTCACTGTACAATGACGGTGCCCCATGGGTGGGGATGTGCAATTTCACCACACAATGATGGTGCCTCACGGTCAGTGATGTGCTGCTTCACTGGATGATGACAGTGCCGAATAATCAAAGGGCTTTACCTTCTTTTTGGAAGCTCCTTGCCGGAGGCTGGCCAGGTCTGGGTGACTGAGCTCTGCTGGTCATTTTGGTCTCAGTGCTGGGGGAGAGGTAATCCCGTTTTGGAAGCTTGTTCTGTAGAGGAAGGGGGAGGGGGGGGGGAATACGTCAGAGTCACACGGCTGATCAGATAGAGTAACACGCGTCAAACCTGGAAGCGGGAGGGACTACAACAGGAGACTGGAAAGAGGCTCTCGTAAGCCCACCTCTATTGGGGGGGGGGGGGGGACACGTGCTTCTAGAAACATCCCCCACGCTCATTAAAGCAAAAAGACAATCAGATCTGACAGTGGTGGGACAGCAGATCAGCCAGGAGGTCAGTACAGCGCAGGGTCTGCCCAAAGGGCGGCATTCAGGGTGGAAGCAGGCGAGCCCAGAAGCAGCAGAGGGGGTTGGGGGGGGGTCACCTCTATTCACAGGAGCAGATTTAAGCAGAGGACAGTACCGTGCTTACGGGGAGGGGGGGTTAGGCTACAGACAGTCTCCACCACAGTCAAATCGCCCACACTAATGACTGCTGCTGACGCGACTGCAAAGGACAGGCGGCCAACAGCCATCCGTCCAGCACTAGCCTCCCGGCCGGGCACCACGCAGCCAGCCTCCATACCAGACTGAGACAGACCCACAGAGACTGGATAACTCAAGCTGTGGTTAACGTGAAGTGCAATCATACCTAAGGTGAACAGCTGGACTTCCACTATGCAGTTACATCTATGACAGAAGGTTACAACCTACAGCCCTAAGTCAACAATCTTCATGTGCAACAACTCCTCGTTATGCAGACACTGATTAGTAAACTTGTTCTGGCTTAGTTCACAAAGTTATATGAAATGTATAGCCAAAGGGCTAAATTAACTAAATAACCCACCAATACAAAGAGACAAAAAAAGTTGTATTTACTTAAATACCAATGAAAGTTTCATTTATTAAATAAAACTATGTCAGATTCATGAATTATATATGCCAAAGTTTTGATTTTCATCGATACTGAACATCAGTTCATGGACTTCAGTGATTAGCGACTGACATAACCAGTCATCAGGGATGTTCCTGTAATCCACCCTTTACCCACAGCCATGTGGTTTGACAGCTTCTGGCTGGCAGACAGGAAATAAGTAGAAACTACAGGAAGATGCAGAACCAGCAGGGACAGAAGTCACATCACTGCAAGTGACGATTCCACCTTACAGACGACAGCAAGAGAATTCAACTGTATTATGTAGGTCAGGTACGGCCTGACAACAGATAGTAACAGCAGACTTATCTGGTATCTACTGACTGTCTCAGCCCCTGATCCTGAATAGTTCTCAGAGCCTAGGAGAAGGATCTTCCATGTCAAGTGACTGCAAGATAGAGGAAAGCGATTGGAGGTGAGAATTTAGGGGGTGCCGTGGATGACAAGCCTGCGTATTCAAGGCCACCGGCAGATTCATCACCATGATCTGGATGGACGTTGGGAAACGATTCCAGACCAACAGTAGATGAGAACACCAGCCCCCCCCTCCCCCCGAAGATATTTAAGAGTAAAGGGCTAACTAACAAACACAGAGTTGAAGGTGGAGACAAAGAGGAGAGTAACAGGCACCAACCATCCATAGCTGAGCAGCGTTAATGTGAATGACATTAAGCAGGCTGAAGAGCCTGAAGGGGCCATGCGGCAGACGGTCATTACAGGAAGCGGCAAGGGGAAGCTTCCAGAAAATGCATCACAAATGGGTGTCAGCTGGAATACTCCAGAGATGAGCTCAGGAAGGCCACTCAAACGGCCAGCGAGCAAAGCACTATCCTCCGTCAAGAGAACCAGTGACGAGAACTACAAATGACATCATCTCACTTTGGGGGCTGGAGAATGCCGGCAGAGTACGTGAGAACTGCCTGCTTCCCCGAGGAAATATCTGGCGGAGACCCCCAGTCCCCACAGAGTAACTACATTTACACATGGAAAGTCCAGTTATTCGGAGTAAGGGATGTAGTATCTGAGCCTTGATAGGACTGACACAAAACTATTAGGAAAGCATGAATACCCTCAGTTTCAGAGTTCTAACCTACCGTTACATATTTTTGCTCTGGCTGTTAGCTAGTTTGTCATATTACATGTTTATTATCAAGTCACCTGACATTTGGGTTTCGGTATTAACACCTTACTACAAAAAAATACAGGAATAGAGGTTAACCTCGGCCGAAGAACCAGCAACAAGGGATTAAGAACTGTTATTGCCAAACGGCATCTAAATATACAAAGGTGCAGATTCTCTCCCTTTCCAGAGGAACCCCTGCCGAAAATAGCCGCCTCCGAAATACTCGCATTTTAAATAATCAGGGATGAAATTCGCAGGGCGGTACCCATTCTCACGGAACGCAATCATCATTGGCTGAGCCTTCAAGTGACACTTTGACGTTTCAACGCGGGCCTTCTCCCGTGAGCTGTCAATCGCGCAGAAGCTTTGCACTGATAGGTCCGACTCACAAAAATGCCAACGCCCATTATTTAAATTGCAATCTCGAATTGACCAGCCGCCCACATGAGAGAAGCCCTGCGAAAGCCAAACGGGAGTATCGTTATTTAATGTCGACTTTCACATAAATACATAATAAACCAGTCAACAAGGGATTTCGCATTCTTAATTCGGCCTAATCCGCCCTAAATCCCACCGATCGTGGCAGCTACGGCTAGAAGGAACCTACTGGGCAGAGCCACCCGCAGATGTAGGCATTCCCGAAATACCCATTAAGCCCCGTGTAACGCAGAGGCACCGCACTGGGCACGGGGAAGTCACCGGATACACCCCAGGCCTACCCCCCACAGGCCGACAATAACATTTCAGGATCGATCAAACACCCTACGGGCCGGTTACAGCTCCGCTGAAGGCGGAGCGGGGCGTTACGCGGCCACTAGCCCGTCAGCCCAAACGTGTCCGATACAGCGGCTGCTGCCGGCGGCGGCTCTCTGATCGCCCATTACCCGAGCGCTGGCACCGTGCTGGCGGTCTCTCCTCTCCTCTTCCATCACTTTCTCCAGCTGAACCCTGATAGTCTCCCTCTGGTGAAACGGGAAGGCCGGGTGCAGGGAGGCCATGGTAAAAAGCAGCGCCAGCTGCTCCGGGGCACCGTACCCCGCCTCCGGCTTAGGCCCGCAGCAGGGCTCCGCTCTGCCCGCGTCGAAATGCTGGGAGTCCCGGCGGGACGGCACGGGCAGGCCGTAGCTTTTAGTGCTCAGCGCCGAATCCACATGGCTCAAAATGCGGAAGAGTATCCCAGCGCACTCCCGGTTCTCGGATCCCAGGAGGGAGAGGGAGACCAGCAGCTTGGAGCGCACCACCGGTTCGCCAATGTCCGCCAGGAGGCCCAGCTCGCTCGGGCTGTTCGCCCTGATCTCGAAGTCCCGGAGGACGTGGAAGTCCTTCCGCGCCAGGTCCTCCAGGCAAGAGCCCAAGAATCGCAGTTCCAGCGGCTGGCACATGTGCAGCAGCCCGCACATGAACTCGATCCGCCTGGCTGGACTCAGGTGCAAGCCGAACCACTCGAAGACCGCCTCCTTATCCAGCTGGAGCAGGGGGCATCCCAGCGTCCGTGCGGCGTCCTCCGACCTGTTGGAAGGCGTGTGCGGAGCCGATCCTGGGATGTGCAGCCCGCCGCCGGTCCCGTCCTGCTCGTCCTCGGCCATCCCCCCTTCCTCCGCCGTTCTCCCGGGCAGCTTCATTTTAAGCATTATCAACTCAGCGGGATCGGCAATAAAGCGACTATCAAGAATATAAGCACATCATTCGCTCTACTCTCCCCTTTGTATCGCAGAGCTAAATCGACGGGAAAGTTTTGCTTTTTTTCGACAACTTGTACCCAAAAAAATCACAGTGACACTCGGCGTTATGGCTGTGGCCAGCTTACTAGTTAGCTCGATCAGGGGAGTCTGCTTTGCTCCCCAAATTCACGTCAATCGAGACAGGGGCTCCTCCCCTTTCTATCTAAACCACTGGGTCCTAAACAGCCCTCAGTACGCAAAGTGCGCAAATTACCCATTGTGCGTAGTGCATGTGCGCAAACTACCCTGAGTGCATAACCTAGGCTGTCAACGTAAAGTGCGTAAAATACCCCGTGCGCTCAATGCACGTAATCTAGCCTGAGTACGTAAAGTCTGTTAACTTATCCCGAATGCGTAACCAATATTGCGTAGTACTCTAAGTACGTACTCCGAAAGCGCGCAGTGCGTAGGTACTGTGGGTCAGAGTAGAGAGAATCTATGATAAACTGTATAAAATGAATGCCCTGGACAGATGTGAAAAAGTAATTACAGTTTTTTACAGTCTCTTTTATAAACACAAACGCGCTACAATACAAAGGAGTAACAACTAGACGATGGTGGTCGTAATCTGTGTTGTTCGTAAAATAACTGAATCGATTGTCTCCGTTTTAATTTCACGTGAAGAAATATCTGTTTATTCGAACCGTTAGTGGAAAAACATGAAATGGGAGAAATCTGGAGTTCTCAGGGCGTCCAGTCGTCATTAATTTCAAAGAGAAGACAATAATTAAGGTATAAAGCTTCTAATTTAATTATAGTGTTGACTAACACTGCCATCTGCTGGCAATAAATGCTTAAACTAGAAAAGAATACAATAGAATAGAGTAGATTGTCTTCACAATTCGACGTGACACGCTAAACACACGCAGGACCGCCAGCTCTCACTCATTAAAATACCCGTTACAAAATATCGTATTCGGCGCCATCTATTAACTTTTTTGTGTAGACCCCGAATACAAAACGACATCACTTTTTCAGACGTCTGTTGAGGAAAAAATAACGTGTTATATTCCGGTCAACATGGTAAATATAAATAGATGTGCAGCGTTTTGGCAAGTTACTGCACCGAAATCATGGTTATTCGCTATTACCCTGTTTTTTCCTAATATCACACAGTTATTTCGTATTACACAGTTATCTTATTGCACAGTTTTCATAATATTACACAGTTGTTGAATCGAGTGTGTCTTGTTAGTGTGACGCTCTTTTCTTGACTGGGGTTCGTTAGGCTTCGAGGTTTATTTAGGAATGAGGCCGGAGACTGTATGTGGATGTATATATATATATTTACTCCCCTGATCTAAAATAACAAGAACATATACAGCTCCGCTCAGCGCTACGCATTTCCCGCTACTTTTCTTCTCCCCTCTCCCGCGCCAACTCTCTCCTTTTATTTCCTCCGTCACCTCATCTCACCACCGCGCTCCATCCGCGAGCCCCAACAAAGCAGACCCTCTTCCCCCTCAACACCAAATTACTCTTACATATACTCTCCTTCCCAAAAAAGAAATGTCCTCATTTCAAAAAAAAAACAAACAAACAAAAAAAAATTACAATCAAGGGAGCGAACTAACATTGTAACAGATGCATTCACCCAAGGAGGACAAGAGGGATAAAGTAGTGACAGTACAAGGAACTTCCGTATTGGCACTCCTAGGAACAGCCTGACAGGAATCAGCCAAAACCAGGGCTGTGGTGTCGTTCCCCTGGTGTAAAGTATGTACAAAGCGAAATCCCCAAATATAATTCCAAAACAGTCAGATACAACATAGTCCGGAGTATTGAGGTCCATCAATAAAGCTGGAAATCACGAAGGTGGCCCGGCAGGCGGGTCTTCCGGCGAGGAAGAGTCAACGAGGACTGCGATGCAGACATCAGGTTCCCGCCCTCCGACGACACTTCTGTTGCAGGTGGGGGTGGTGCAAATATGTCAGGTACAGGGTCCAATCCAGGGGCCTCGTGTGGTCCCGTGGGGTGTACTGGCGGCATCAGGCAGGGAGGTGGCGCAACAGATGACAGGCCAGGGCCATGTGCGTCTGGTGTAGCAATGGGGGAAGAGTTTTGGATCGTTGTACCCTCTGACGATAGATGGGATGTAGGCAATTGTGGTGACCGGGGGTAGGGCACAGGCCACAAAGGGCAATGCAGCCCTGACTTAACAGGCTGACTGGTTAACGTGAATGTAGGGAGGGGGTCAGCAGAAGGAACAGAGTTGGGGCCAGTGTGATAAGGTTTAAGACGGTTGTAATGTAAAATCTTTGGTTTGCTGTTTGGCTGAGAGGGATTCCGAATTTGGAAATTAACAGGGGGTAGTCCATCCCTGACTGATATGGCGCGTAACACTACATAGGGTCCAACCCAGCGGGGTGCAAGCTTGTTGCGACGATGCGCCGGATCATCAACCAACACTAGATCCCCTGCCTTGTATGGGGCGTACCTCATGTGTCGGTCATAGTGCTGCTGTTGAGAGGCCTGAGCCTTATCCCTAAATGCTGAAGCTGCACGATAAGCCTGGCTTAAACGGCGACGAAGAGAGGACACGTATGCCGCAAGGGTGCCAGGTGTGGCAGCGGTCAAGGGACTGTGTGTCTGAAAAGCATCAATAGGGACCCTTGCCTCTCGGCCATGAGCCAGATAGAATGGAGTAAAGCCTGTGGATGAATGAGTTGTGGTGTTGTAGGCCAGCGCTACCTGGGGTAAATGTTCATCCCAATCCCTACCGCAGTCAAAAAGGTACTTCGATAGCTCATCCTTCAGCACACGGTTCTGCCGCTCCACCGCCCCATCACACTGCGCGTGATAAGGGGATGTCCGAAGTTTTGTGATGGACATTAAGCTACAGAGGTGCTTTATGAGGTCTGATTCGAACTGACGACCCTGGTCTGAATGTAAAGCTTCTGGGACCCCATGTTGGGGAAGGTAGTGGTCGAATATGCAACGAGCCACGGTGATCGCCGTTTGATCTTTCAGGGCATACAGGTTGACAAACTTCGTGTAGAGATCAAGCATGACTAACACGTAGTGGTACCCTTTTGAGGACACCGGTAGCTCTGTTAGGTCAGCGGCGACAATCTGAAATGGGTGGGTTGGAGAAATGGAAACAAGGGGGGCTTGCAAGCGAGGGACTGGGGAACGCCGGGACTGACAAGCTGCGCAGCACTGGCAGTGACGAGCCACGTCAGATGACATGTAGGGCCAATAGAAGGAACGCGTTGCCTTGTCAATCGTTTTCGCATAACTAAAATGACCGGACGCTGGGTGACCGTGCATCAGGTATAGGACCTTGGGAACAAGGGCTCGCGGTATAACCCCCTGGTGGCAGACGGCACGCCCAGATGGACGATAGAGATGCCTGCATAAAATTCCATCACACAGAGAAAGACGAGGAAACTGCGACCACAGTTTCCTCAATGTCGGGGAAGCAGCTCGCAGACGCCACAGGGGGGGTCTCGTGCCATTTTCCAACCAGGCAACCACAACCGCCAGGTCTGGATCATCTCGTTGGTGTTTGCCCAACTCCAGATCACTATGTATCTGCACCAAGCTTGCAGTGGCGTACGGCAATGTACAACCCAGAGAAGTAGGTGTGGTCGTGGTGACAATGGGCTCGACCAGTGTAGCCCCCGGCTGTAGTGTAGAAAAATCTGCAGAAGTCTGAGTGGCGACTGTAACGGAAGTCGGGTGGGAAGCATCCGGGGAACAAGGTATGTCAAAGGGGACCTCTGCAGGGCGGCGGGACATAGCATCGGCGTTTAGGTGTTTCGGACCAGCACGATGGACAATTGCCCAATCATAGAGGTCAAGTTCCACAGCCCAGCGTGCTCGCCTGCCCGTGGGGTCGTGATCTAGGGGAATTTTTTTTAGCCCAACTAGTGGCTTATGATCCGTCACAATTGTAAAAGGATGATAAGCCAAATAGTGACGGAAGTGCCGCACAGACCACAGGACTGCATAGAGCTCCCTGTCGAACGTGGACCATTTACGCTCCGAGGCCGAGAGTACATGGCTGGCGTAAGAGATGACATGTTCTGTGCTGCCAATGACCTGACATAAGACCGAGCCTATTGCATGATGGGAAGCATCCGTATGTAGAATGAATGGTATTGAGAGATCCGGGAAAGCCATGACAGGTGGGGACGTCAGGGCCCCTTTCAGGGACCGGAAAGCCTCCTCAGCCCTGTCACACCATACAAATGGTACCCCTTTACGGGTCAAGTGATGTAAGGGTTCTGCAATATGAGCGTAATCTTTGATGAACCGTCTGTAGTAAGAGCAGAGACCCAGAAACGCCCGTACGTGGGTGGCAGAGTGAGGAACTGGCCATGTGGACACTTTGTGTGTGTTAGAGGGGTCAGGCTCCACTCCGGCACTGGACACGCGATGTCCCAAAAATGTGACGGAGGAGCGCGCCAAACAACACTTAGATGGCTTAAGCTTCAGACCCGCAGCGCGAAATCGTTCAAAGACTTCCTGGAGGTGCTTGAGGTGTTCATCAAAGCTGACACTGTAGACGATTATATCGTCCAAATAAATCAGACAAATGCTCCAGTGCAAACCACGCAGCACCAACTCCATAAGCCTCTGAAAGCTCGGAGGAGCATTAGAAATCCCCATAGGCATAACTCGAAACTGGAATAAACCAGTGCCCGTCGAAAAAGCCGTTTTTTCCTTATCCTTGGGGTCAAGAGGTATTTGCCAATAGCCAGCTGTCAGATCAATGGTGCTAAAAATTCGTGCACCAGCTACACGATCCAGCGTGTCATCAACACGTGGAAGAGGATGCGAGTCTTTAATAGTGACCGCGTTCAAGCGACGATAGTCCACACAGAAACGGTATGTGCCATCTTTCTTCCGCACTAGTACGACTGGGGCGGACCACGGGCTATTAGACTCTTCAATAACACCTTGCTCCAAGAGCTTCTGTGTCTCCTGTTGAAGGAAAGTCTGGGTGCCTGGGGATGTACGATACGGCCGTAGCTTAATAGGTGAAGCAGTACCAGTATCAATTTTGTGGTGGACCAAGTCTGTACGACCATAATCGTAAGGATGGGCACTAAAAATATCAGCATATTTGGCCAGTAAAGCCTCCAGTTGAGATCTTTCCTCAACCTCAAGGCATGTCTTATTCAGATCCACCCGTGGTGGGGGGTTATGAGGAGCCTCCTGAGTATCAACTGCTGAAACCAGCGTGTACTCATCCTGTGGGCGGCCAGTGATGGAGAATACTAGCCCCAGAGGGCAGTTTTGAGCCAAGGAAACTGGTGCCGGGGAGGGGTTTACTACCCTGACCATACCCTGGCCTTGGGTGATGGATGTTAACGTTCGAGCGACCACAAGTGTCGTGGTCGGTGCAAGCTGAGGTTCGAGGATCCCCACATAAGAATCATACTGAGGGGTCGCCAGGCTGTCACTAATCACTGACACTGAAACTACCATTTCCGACAAAGGGGGCACCGTGATACCATGGGCGATGACAGCCGAGCATTGAATTGGAATGAGCTGTTGGGGCGACACAAAGGACACAACTGTATCATATAACTTGAGGTGTGCGTCAGGCACCGAGACGGTTGCTTCATGCTGACTGAAAAAGTCCCAACCTATAATTACAGGGTGGCATGAGGCACGCACAACATGAAATACATGGGTAAGGGTCAGACCACCCAGCCGTAACGGGGCAGTGACCGTACCCACCATATCCAGGAAATGACCGGTAACGGAAGAAGCAATGAGACATGGCTTGGCTATGGGCTGTGAGGCTAAGGAAGGTATGGTCTTCAAGCAGTCATGTGTAATAAGAGATAAGCCTGAGCCGGTGTCCAACAGAGCATGGAATGCTATGCCTGCGATTGTGACTGAAATGAATGGTGTCGGCAGTTCACTCTTGGCGACAGTTGGAAAATCTGCATGGACCTGGTCAACATCAGATGCTAGCATTCGGTCCACAATGCTAGCCTCTATGAGTTTCCCTGAGTGTGTGTGTGTGTGGAGTTATCAAGGTGGCGTGACGGAGAGAAATGTACCCGACGTGTTGGGTAGCAGTGGTTGGCCTGGGCAGAATGGTGCCGTGGAGGGGGAGAGGGAGACGAATGGGACCTGTGTCGTTTGTACCATGTGTCAGGGGAATGTGAAGCTGACTGCCGGCCCTCAACTCTGCCACCAGTATACCGTGCAGTTAAGGGGCGATGGCCCCAGGGGGATGAATGAGGTGAGGTGCGAATTGGACGGCGTCGGTCAGGAAGGCAGGAAACCTGCTCAAAACTGCGCCGGTGTTCGTCCTCACGGGGGCCAGAGTCATGCCGTCTACGCGGCGAAGAGGCGTGACTGAGAGGAGGTGCGTGACCTGGCTCAATCCGACGGTAGGTGGGCGATGCAGGAGATGGGCCACCGCACAGCTGACAGCAGGTCTCCCTGGACGGGAGTCGTCCCCGAACGGAGGAGTGATGTGGTAGGCTGGCACCGTCAAAGTCACGCTGATGGTTCTTCCATGACGGCTGGTGCCTGCTAGGGGAGGCATGCTCAAACACAGCACAAGAGTGGTTAGAAACACATGAAAGGCTGGCAATGCCTTGCTGGAGGTCAGCAACCTGCTGTGAGAGCCTGTCCACCGCGCTATCCCTCTGGTTCATGCAAAATTGCCTAAGATCACGAAGTTCCGTTCTAAGGTCAGTGAGAGCGCTAGGCACGTCCAAAGCCGGGACAGTAACAGAACCAACGTGTAACTGTAAGTCAGCCGGCAGTACCGGGGCCGGGGAGGTCATATTAAGAGCCATACGCGCGCGTTCGCATTGCGTAGCCACTTTAAGCGCAGCCTCCAACGTTAAAGCACCATGCTCGTGAATTTTTAACTGCAGCGCCGGCTCTAACCCCGAGACAAAACGGCGGAAAACTTCACAGCTCTGGGCCTCGCGGCCATATTGAGGAAAAGCCTCCGCTACCAAGTTAGTTAAATCGGCAGCGTAGACCTCCAAAGGTTCCTGCAGTTTACGGGGCCTTGCATTAAGATGCGCCTGAAACGTAGTCAGGAAAGGCAGCCGTCCAAAAACAGCAGCTAAACTAGTTTTCGCTAGCTCATAATTGTCCTTAACATCAGGTGGCAAGCTATGCCAGTATGAAAAGGCAGAGCCGGTGAGCTTAGCACCGAGCAGCTTAGCCCTATCGGAATGGATTTGAAAAACATCAAGCGCTACCTCGAATCGCCGAATCCAGGCACTGAAGGGCTCCGTCCCGTCTCCCGTGAAAGGAGAAGGAAGGTCGATTCGAAACGGTACCTGCGAGCGGTAGTCTGCGCCGGCTTGTTGCTGCAGCGGCTGGGGCTGTTGCGGCGCTGCGGGCACTGCCGCCTCGTTATCCGGTATGTCCTGTTGCATCTCGTTAAGGCAACCGGGGCGAAAACACGCAACTGAGCAGCGTTTAGTTTTCCTTGTCGAACTCGTGGGAATCGACGGGTATGCAAGAAATATAGGCGAGACTCGAGCGGATCCACAAAACGGCGAAAATAAAATACAACCACGAAACCGACCGCCGCTGCCACCAGTGTGACGCTCTTTTCTTGACTGGGGTTCGTTAGGCTTCGAGGTTTATTTAGGAATGAGGCCGGAGACTGTATGTGGATGTATATATATATATTTACTCCCCTGATCTAAAATAACAAGAACATATACAGCTCCGCTCAGCGCTACGCATTTCCCGCTACTTTTCTTCTCCCCTCTCCCGCGCCAACTCTCTCCTTTTATTTCCTCCGTCACCTCATCTCACCACCGCGCTCCATCCGCGAGCCCCAACAAAGCAGACCCTCTTCCCCCTCAACACCAAATTACTCTTACATTAGTTTTAGTCAGGCTGGAGTTCAGTTCTGTGATGGCGCTGGGAAAAAGTGTTCTGATCAAGAACGAGGCTTGTGGCGCCTACCTACCGGCTTCAGGGGGATGCGGTGATGGCAGAGGTGAGGTGCGTATCTGGGGAGCTTCCTGACTCTGCGGAGACAACGTGTCCTGAAGATGGCCTCGTAATTATTATTTGATAAATGCGGGCAACGCGATTTCAGTATCCGTATAATTGAACGTTTTTTCTTCGTACTATGAAGTAGAAAAGAGTTTGCTTTTCGGCGGCCGGACAGCTTAATAATTAAAATGCAAAGACGTATGAAGCCAAATTAAATACTGGGGCTTCATGTACCTCCCTCATGTACGCCCTTGGCTTCTCAAAGACAGAATACTTAAAAACACGAAGGAGAGTGTGTGATTAACAGTGTCAGAATCAAACGATATTTTCATACAAGTCGGTGTTATGATATGTTACAATATGGCGCAGTGTTTAGCGCTGCTGGTCTCGGGTTCGGTACCCGGGTCGGGCGTAGGACCTTTCTGTGTCGGGTTTCCGCCGGGGGGGTGGGGGAGAGTGCGTGATAGGTTATTTGATGATTCTAAGTTGGCCCTGTGAGTGTGTTGGCGCCTGCCTAGGGTTGGTTCCTGCCTGTACCCATTGTTCCCAGGATAGGCTCTGGTCTCCCCCGCGACCCCAGTTGGGATTAAGCGGTTATGGTGATGTGTGGATGTTTTCAGAGGAATATCATGCAACATGAGGTTAAACATATCTACATGTCAGGCAACAGCGCCACGTGCCGATCCACCCTCACATAGTGTACAAATATTTATAAGCTAATATTGTGTAAACAGGTCGGGGTCTAAGTGAAACTATAAAGTTGTGATGGTATATAAACACTACTGCGGCAGTGGATGGGAGTCTTTTCTGTGTATTTCAGCTAGAGCTCGTGCCACCACCGTTAGGCAAATGCCTACTGTTCCAGAAGCCAAAAATCTGAATTCCAAGACATTTAATCTGTTTCGTCACTAGGGGGCAATCTTGTGTCTCCGTGTAACATTGACAAATGTGACTTTTTACAAAAGTAAAATGATTCAGTTGCAGCTGCTGAGCTATACAACCATTTAACATGTTTTAATACATTTATAACCCTGATAATTAGATTGATTTTGTTTTGCGATGTCAATTTGCTCTGTGCAGAAGTACTGTTTGTACAGTGAATAACACTACATAAGTAAAGATGCATGTGGTGTCTCTATACAAAAAGAACACAGTGTCAGATGAAGAACAGCTTTAGTCCAAAGCAACATTCGAGAGAAACAAAGGGTCTATCAGAAACAGATCAACTAGGTGTAAGTGCAGCAGTTGTACTGCAATCCCAGTTGCGCAACACATGTCCAGATCATTACAATGACACCCGAACACACTGCTGATCAGCCACCTTCTGGCTTCCAAACCAGCCTGGTGTCCCTCCCTCCTCTCTTCCACCACTTCACTGTCATCCTCTGGCTCCTCGATGTCATCCGGCTCATGCTCCTGAGGAGGTGGTATGCCAGCACGGACTGCAGTGTCGTGCAGCATGGCACACACAACAATGACTGCGCAGCACCACTTCACTGTCATCTGGCTCATGCTCCTGAGGAGGTGGTATGCCAGCACAGGCTGCAGTGTTGTGCAGCATGGCACACACAACAATGACTGTGCAGCACCACTTCACTGTTATCCGGCTCATGCTCCTGAGGAGGTGGTATGCCAGCACGGACTGCAGTGTCGTGCAGCATGGCACACACAACAATGACTGCGCAGCACCACTTCACTGTCATTCAGCTCATGCTCCTGAGGAGGCAGTTTGCCAGCACGGACTGCAGTGTTGTGCAGCAAGGCACACACAACAATGATTGCACAGGACCACTTGTGGGAGAAGCATAAACACCCTGAGGACTTATGCAATCACCAGAACTGCATCTTGCAAACAGCCAGAGCACCCTCTACAACACTGCACGTTTGCCGATGTGTAGCATTGCACCTCACCTCAGTTACAGTTTGAAGACTCACCAGAGGAGTGAGGAGGTATTCACACAGGGGATATCCACTACATCTCAGTAACCAGCCACCGGCAAATCCGCACTGAGGCCACCAACTTGGCCTGCAGCTCTGCAGAATTTGAGGTAAGAAAGTATTTTTTTTTACATCATTTATTTTTGTGATTCCACTGCAAGCTTTGTACTTACATTATTCAAACTTAAAGTTTAAAACTAAAAAGCTTAAAATGTTTTACTATGTACCAGTGTGGGGGCGGCATGGTGGTGCAGTGGTTAGCACTGTCGCCTCACACCTCTGGGACCCGGGTTCGAGTCTCCGCCTGGGTCACATGTGTGCGGAGTTTGCATGTTCTCCCCGTGTCGTCGTGGGGTTTCCTCCGCGTACTCCGGTTTCCCCCCACAGTCCAAAAACATGCTGAGGCTAATTGGAGTTGCTGAATTGCCCGTAGGTGTGCATGTGTGAGTGAATGGTGTGTGAGTGTGCCCTGCGATGGGCTGGCCCCCCATCCTGGGTTGTTCCCTGCCTCGTGCCCATTGATTCCGGGATAGGCTCCGGACCCCCCGCGACCCAATAGGATAAGCGGTTTGGTAAATGGATGGATGGATGGATGGATGTACCAGTGTAAATATTTTTTATACAAGTGAGTCTAATATTGTTGCTCATAGCTCAAAGGTAAACTTGTTCACGGCTGCCACAGTCTGGAAATTTGTAACAGTGATTCTCCAGCTGCCCCCAGACCAACAACAACAACAAATTTATTTTTATATAGCGCATTATCACAACATTACATTGTCTCAAAGCGCTTTACAGCATCCTCACCCAAAGCCCCCAGTGAGTAAGCCATAGGCGACAGTGGCAAGGAAAAACTCCCTAGAAGGAAGAAACCTTGGGAGGGACCAGACTCAAAGGGGAAGCCCATCCTCCAGGGGCCGGCAGGGATAGTCAAATAGAGAGATGGTTAAGTGCCAGAGATGGGCCAAGTCACATTGTCCCCAATAAGATTTGGGAAATAACCGGAGAGCAAGGAAGATGACAAGCCAATGCCGATGCCGAGTCTTCTTCAAATCGCCAGGCAACCAGAGGTAAGGCAGCGGGTCATACATGGAAGATCAGAACGGCGAGCTGGATGCAGGGACGTCACTGGTGGTGGCGACGTCACATGTGGCCGGGTGTGCTGGATATCTTGATAGATTGAGGTCTCCAGGCATCACCCCCCAGGAGGAGTAGGGGAAATAAAATGTACAATTAGGCAAAGTAGAGGAGGCTATTGGCAGTGCTAAAAGCTAGGTGAGTACAATATGAAGTGCAATCTGACCACTTCTCAAGCCCAGCAAACTTCTGCATCGTGTGTATAGAACATTTCAAAGTCAAAGGAATACTGGGTGAAATGCATAGAGCAGGCGTGGGGAACCTGGTCCACGGGGAGCCGGTGTGGGGTTTTTGGGACGATCTCTCAGTCAGCCAATCACAGTGGGTCCCCAAGACTGGAGGTGAGAAGCACGGTTTATTATTGGCTGATGGAGAGGTCATCCCAAAAACCCGCACCCACATTGGCCCAATATAGATCATGTCCCTCACCCCTGGCATGGACTGTGTAAGGTGGGCCCATCAAGCCTGTACACCAGGACAGTGTTTCCCCTACCATTATATTAGGGGGGTGCCCCGCCCCCCCACCGGCACCTCCCCCGAAGGTGAAGTTAATGTAATTTAATTTTATTTACTATATAGCGCCAGATCGCAACAGTCATTTAAGGTTAACTTTCCTATAGAACACGTCTATATGTTGTCCGTTTAGACAAACTAAATAGTCTTTTGTTATTTATCTTATTTACACAGCTTGTCATTTTTCGTCTCTACACGGTCACGTGTTTACAGACCTCTCTCTGTATCTGTATCGCGCATGGCGGAGCTCCACCCCGATGCGTGTGCACAGACACGCGTGCACGCACACAGGTGAGCACACTCCCCCCAGCGGACAGAGAGCGCGCATCGGAAAATATGTCGCGTCAAACACCCGGTCAGCAGTGCAAACTGTGAGAGGGACCTCTCAACCATGAACAGGGTAATAAATACGTAGCGCAATGGGATTTTCTGCTTTAAACTATCACTATTTTAAGCTATCAGCTATCACTTTTAAAGCCTAACAGTTAATGTATTTGCTGGTCGAGACAAACATCCGCAATAGGCTGCAAGGAGACCATCTTGCAGCCTGCATGCGGATCTCAGTAAATGGGCCAGACGCCTCTGACTTCCCATGTCAGGAGGCTGTAGAGATGTTCTTCCAGAAGCCAGAAAGATACACTGCAGTGACAAAAGCTGCACACTTTGTGGATAATTGTCATAAAAAGAAATTCTCTGATGTTCAGTTCAGTTGTTATATTGACTGCTGTCATTAAAAGAAACACATGATCACCATGAATCCTGTCGGTGTCCGTCTGCCCCCCCGTAAACCCAGGGGAATTACTGCAGGTTCAATACACGTGTCACCACTGTGATTCTGATGGTGACTAACATGAGACACGCAGAGCAATATTTTTTCTAAATAATGATGTAATATATATACTTTTAACCAAACAGCAACCCCGTACTGTAGATCTGTTATGGAATATTATTTAGCACGTCATAACGCACAGAGAATGTAATCATTAGGAGTCTGTTAAGCAGCTGGTATAAACTGTGTAGAGAGTGACCTTGTAACCTTTAGAGAATGCAGACCAATTACTGCTGTACACAATGAGACGAAAAACAAGTATGAATTAGCACCTTGTGTTGGCTTAGAAGTTTCTGTATCTGTTAGCTATTTTGTTAGCTTTTGATGTATGAATATGTACTTTATTGGTGCTGCAGCTTATCACTATGTTGAAGGACAAATACATAATAAATTAAAGGAACACATTGAAAACACATCAGATCTCAATGGGGAAAAAATGATGCTGGATTTGATGAAAATGAAATTATCAACCTACAGAGGGCTGAATTCAAAGACTCCCTGAAAATCAAAGTGAAAAATGATGCGGCAGGCTAGTCTATTTTGCCGAAATTTCATTGCAGCAACTCAGAATCATACTCAGTAGTTTGTATGCCCCCCACGTGGTTGTATGCATGCTTGACAATGTCGGGGCATGGTCCTAATGAGACCAAATGGTGTCCTGGGGGATCTCCTCTCAGATCTGGACCAGGGCATCACTGAGCTTCTGGACAGTCTGAGGTGCAACCTGGTGGCATCGGATGAACGAAACATAATGTCCCAGAGGTGTTCTATTGGATTTAGGTCAGACGAGCGTGGGGGGCAGTCAATGGTATCAATTCCTTCATCCTCCAGGAACTGCCTGTATGCTCTTGCCACATGAGGCTGGACATTGTCGTGCACCAGGAGGAACCCAGGACCCACTGCACCAGCATAGGGTCTGACAATGGGTTCAAGGATTTCATCCTGATACCTAATGGCAGTCAAGGTGCCGTTGTCTAGCCTGTAGAGGTCTGTGCGTCCCTCCATGGATATGCCTCCCCAGACCATCACTGACCCACCACCAAACCGGTCATGCTGAACAATGCTGCAGGCAGCATAACATTCTCCATGGCTTCTCCAGACCCTTTCATGTCTGTCACATGTGCTCAGGATGAACCTGCTCTCATCTGTGAAAAGCACAGGGTGCCAGTGGCAGACCTGCAAATTCTGGTATTCTATGGCAAATACCAATTGAGCTCCATGGTGGTGGGCAGTGAGCACAGGGCCCACTAGAGGATGTTCGCCCCTCAAGCCACCCTCATGAAGTCTGTCAAACAATCAGAAACATTCACACCAGTGGCCTGCTGGAGGTCAGTTTGTAGGGCTCCAGCAATGTTCATCCTGTTCCTCATTGCACAAAGGAGCAGATACCGGTCCTGCTGATGGGTTAAGGACCTTCTACAGCCCTGTCCAGCTCTCCTTGAGTATCTGCCTGTCTCTTGGAATCTTCTCCATGCCCTTGAGACTGTGCTGGGAGACACAGCAAACCTTCTGGCAATAGCACGTATTGATGCACCATCCTGGAGGAGTTGGACTATCTGTGCAACCTCTGTAGGGTCCAGGTATCGCCTCATGCTACCAGTAGTGACACTGACCATCGGCAAATGCAAAACTAGTGAAAAAACCATCAGAAAAGATGAGGAGGGAAAAATGCCAGTGCCCCCCACCTGTGAAACCATTCCTGTTTTGGGGGCGTCTCATTGTTGCCCCTCTAGTTCACCTGTTGATAATTTCATTAATACCAAAGCAGCTGGAACTGATTAACAACCCCCTCCGCTACTTAACTGACCAGATCAATATCCCAGAAGTTTAATAGACTTGATGCTATGCTCTAATTAAAAAGTATTTCTTTAATTTTTTTGAGCAGTGTATATTATTAACGTTCCGTTTCCTCCAATAGCTAAAATAATTTCCGCGTTTCCTTGCGCAATTTATCTCTTCTAGTCACCTTATGTCAAGGAGTGTAGTGATTGTAGAGGAGACTGACCAATCAGGAATTAGCTACTTCGGGTCTTCGATTGGCTAATTATTGTGGCATAAATGTGACGCTGTGCCGAGGTGAGCGAGCGTGCAGGCTGAGCTGAGCGCGCGGAGCGGGTATGTTGCTTGTGAAATTCTGTCTATGAGCTCAGGAATGAGGCACAAATATAACGTCATAGGTCCCAAGTGACATCACCGTGTCCCTGGATGAACAATGTGACCAGAAGCAGCTGGGATTCACTATGCAAAGGACAACATGTGCCAGGGTGCTTTTGCACTAATTCGTAATAAAGAATGATGTGAATAGTGACTCGTTATTTAATCGTGGGTAAAGTGTCACTGCACTACCGCGTTTTATAAGCAGAAATATAATGCAGAATGTGCGTTATGACAGAATTATGTGGCGGCGGAGCTTGTCCCCTTTCGCTTATCGTTTATTATTAAGTCACATGGATAAAATCCCCCAAAACGGTCCGCAGTGCCACTGAGTCCGCGTCCGTTTCTGCTCAGACAGCTTCCGCGTTTCACACGAAGCGGATCATTCCCTGTCTGTAAATGAAAGTGAAAGTGATTTAAAGCTGGAATCGCCATTTTGTCAAGACACACGAATAAGACTCTGGAAAAAATAAAGATATTTTTATTGCAAGGTAAGATTATAGTTAACAGACACAACTAATAATAAAATTAACATGTATGACACACTTGTATAGAGCGGCGGTGCCATTGATTTAAGCGCTACTTCACTTTTTTCTTTCTCCTTTAAAGTAAAACGTCACTTTGAGATTTCTGTAAATTGTATATTTATTTCCAAAGCATTTATCAGTAATGCAGTTCAGATGTGTTGCATTGTACGTCGATATAAGTGCTGTGCCTAAGTTATGTGCTGATGCTCCTAAAATTTTCAGTAACTTTCTCAGTACTAGTGGAGAAAGTCAGTCTGCAGCCCGGACATGAAATGTGTCAGAATGGAATCTCAGTGCTTTGTCTCGATGTAAAACTGCTGAGGACTAGATGTTGTTTATGTATGTATCTATTTACCCTTCATGTTCACAGAGACCCCAGCTGGAATCATCTGGTCTGGATCAGCACAAAAATGGAGGAAGCTGCTTCTGAAATGCGCCCCCCTGTGGGGTGTAAGAGAAAGAGCACTGAGAGGTAAGAGTGTTACAGCCCACTAGCATGCATGTCTCTCTGGGTCTATAGTCAGGCCATAACATAAAGTAACCTGGGCTCCTAGCTAGGGCTGGTCAGTGGGCAGCACTGTAATATGTGTAGCTTAATGAAAAGACCTCGCTATCTTCTTTCTGTGCCTTTTTCTTCTCCAGTCTGCCAGTTATTTTATACTAGAGGCCAGCAACAGATCAGCCCTCCCATACAAAATTACTGCATAACAAAACCAAACAAATAAATAAATATTAAAATAAATGACTCTAAACCGTTCATATAGGAATTTAAATTTTAGGTTTAATTTATTTCACATTATACCTGACTGTAAATAAGTCTGTTTGCATCAAGAGCTTCCCAGCATATCAAAGTACATGAAGGCAGAGCAGAAGGATACACAGCAGTGTGATGCCGTCCCCATTGTATGAATTATATTTATACCATGAGGGTTTGTTTCCTCTCACTGCACACAGTGTCCTGATGAAGAGAGCAGACTCCCCTGTACCCAGCAGTGTGATGCCGTCCCCATTGTATGAATTATATTTATACTATGAGGGTTTGTTTCCTCTCACTGGCCACAGTGTCCTGATGAAGAGAGCAGACTCCCCTGTACCCAGCAGTGTGATGCCGTCCCCATTGTATGAATTATATTTATACTATTAGGGTTTGTTTCCTCTCACTGCCCACAGTGTCCTGATGAAGAGAGCAGACTCCCCTGTACATAGCAGTGTGATGCCGTCCCCATTGTATGAATTATATTTATACCATGAGGGTTTGTTTCCTCTCACTGCACACAGTGTCCTGATGAAGAGAGCAGACTCCCCTGTACCCAGCAGTGTGATGCCGTCCCCATTGTATGAAATATATTTATACCATGAGGGTTTGATTCCTCTCACTGCCCACAGTGTCCTGATGAAGAGAGTAGACTCCCCTGTACCCAGCAGTGTGATGCCGTCCCCATTGTATGAATTATATTTATACCATGAGGGTTTGTTTCCTCTCACTGCACACAGTGTCCTGATGAAGAGAGCAGACTCCCCTGTACCCAGCAGTGTGATGCCGTCCCCATTATATGAATTATATTCATACCATGAGGGTTTGTTTCCTCTCACTGCCCACAGTGTCCCGATGAAGAGAGCAGACTCCCCTGTACCCAGCAGTGTGATGCCGTCCCCATTGTATGAATTATATTTATACCATGAGGGTTTGATTCCTCTCACTGCCCACAGTGTCCCGATGAAGAGAGCAGACTCCCCTGTACCCAGCTGTGTTTCCCTGAAGAGTGACAGGTCAATGCCTCTACCACTCAACTTCAGAGATGGACCTATTCCTTCAGATCAAAGGTAAATGTGCATTTAGACAAACACTGTTTAAAAAACTCAGACTCTCAGTCAAATGGCACAGAGACACATGCAATCTATGTGGAAAGAAACTTTATATTGAATGTATAATTTTTTTAACTTTGTGAAATGCAGTTGGCTTTGAGAATTTAAAGAGATGTTCTGTCTGTATTACTGTCTGTGTTCTACACTGTATGGCCAAAAAAAGTTGCTATTTGAATTAAAATCAGCAAATATTTAAAAGCCAGTGACTGGATCAGTATTATAGCTCAGCAACATTATGCAGCAATAAAGTGAAGTCAGCTGAGAGCCTAAATCTACTGAACGGGCAGGTTATCACATCAATGGATGTTTTCTTTTTATTTAGTCTGTGGTTAATTAATACATAAGTAATAAGTAAAATCTTACCATTTGACCTGATGTTTTTTTGACATAAATTTGCCTCCCTTTTGGAAATGAAGTATAAAATGTTTTAATTAAACATTAAGTCTACCAACTTTCATAGAACCACTCTATAGGATTTACTCAAACTAATTAAGGCAGCATTTTTGCACTCACTTTGTTGGTAAATTTATAATTTTCATGAGCCTGGTTTTGGTTCCTGTCCAGCTGGGAGTTAAGGACTTTGCTCAAGGGCCCAAAGACATGTGACTGTTCTGCTGAGGCTGGGCATTAACTGGCGACCTTCCGATCACAGGCCCAGAGGCTTACTCTGCTGGTGCTGGGCATAAACCGACGACCTTCCGATCACGGGCCCAGAGGCTTAGTCTGCTGGGGATGGGCATAAACTGGCGACCTTCTGATCACAGACCCAGAGGCTTACTCTATTGAAGCTGGGCAGAAACCGGCAACCTTCTGATCGCAGGCCCAGAGGCTCACTCTGCTGAGGCTGGTCATAAACCAGCGACCTTCCGTTCACAGGCCCAGAGGCTCACTCTGCTGAGGCTGGGCATAAGCTGGTGACCATCCGATCACGGGCCCAGAGGCTTACTCTGCTGAGGCTGGGCATAAACCGGCGACCTCCTGAACACAGGCCCAGAGGCTTACTCTGCTGAGGCTGGGCATAAACTTGCAACCTTCCGATCACAGGCCCAGAGGCTTACTCTGCTGAGGCTGGGCGTAAACCAGCGACCTTCCGATCACAGACCCAGAGGCTGGGCATAAACCGGCGACCTTCCGATCACAGGCCCAGAGGCTCACTCTGCTGGGGTTGGGCATAAACCTATGACCTTCTGATCACGGGCCCAAAGGCTTAGTCTGCTGGGGCTGGGCATAAACTGGCGACCTTCCGATCACAGAACCAGAGGCTTACTCTATTGAAACTGGGCATAAACCGGCGACCTTCTGATCACAGGCCCAGAGGCTCACTCTGCTGGGGTTGGGCATAAACCGACGACCTTCCGATCACGGGCCCAGAGGCTTACTCTGCTGGGGCTGGGCATAAACCGGTGACCTTCCCATCACAGGCCCAGAGGCTTACTCTGCTGGTGCTGGGCATAAACTGACGACCTTCTGATCACGGGCCCAGCGGCTCACTCTGTTGGGGCTGGGCATAAACCGACGACCTTCTGATCACCGGCCCAAAGGCTTAGTCTGCTGGGGCTGGGCATAAACCGGCGACCTCCTGAACACAGGCCCAGAGGCTTACTCTGCTGAGGCTGGGCATAAACTTGCGACCTTCCGATCACAGGCCCAGAGGCTTACTCTGCTGAGGCTGGGCGTAAACCAGCGACCTTCCGATCACAGGCCCTGAGGCTGTGCATAAACCGGCGACCTTCCGATCACAGGCCCAGAGGCTCACTCTGCTGGGGTTGGGCATAAACCTATGACCTTCCGATCACGGGCCCTGAGGCTTACTCTGCTGGGGCTGGGCATAAACCGACAACCTTCCTATCACGGGCCCAGAGGCTTACTCTGCTGGGGCTGGGCATAAACCGGCGACCTTCCGATCACAGAACCAGAGGCTTATTCTATTGAAGCTGGGCATAAACCGGCGACCTTCTGATCACAGGCCCAGAGGCTCACTCTGCTGGGTCTGGGCATAAACCGACGACCTTCCGATCACGGGCCCAGAGGCTCACTCTGCTGGGGCTGGGCATAAACCGACGACCTTCCGACCACAGGCCCAGAGGCTTACTCTGCTGGGGCTGGGCATAAACCGGTGACCTTCCGATCACAGGCCCAGAGGCTTACTCTGCTGGTGCTGGACATAAACCGACGACCTTCCGATCACGGGCCCAGAGGCTAAGTCTGCTGGGGCTGGGCATAAACTGGCGACCTTCTGATCACAGACCCAGAGGCTTACTCTGCTGAGGCTGGGCATAAACCGATGACCTTCTGATCACGGGCTCAGAGGCTTACTCTACTGAGGCTGGGCGTAAACCAGCGACCTTCAGATGACAGGCCCAGAAGCTTACTCTGCTGAGCCTGGGCATAAACCGGCGACCTTCCGATCACAGGCCCAGAGGCTTACTCTGCTGAGGCTGGGCATAAACCGGCGACCTCCTGAACACAGGCCCAAAGGCTTACTCTGCTGAGGCTAGGCATAAACTTGCGACCTTCCGATCACAGGCCCAGAGGCTCACTCTGCTGAGGCTGGGCATAAACCGGTGACTTTTCTATCATGGGCCCAGAGGCTTACTTTACTGGGGCTGGGCATAAACCGACGACCTTCAGATCACGGCCCCGGGGGCTTACTCTGCTGGGGCAGGGTATAAACCGACGACCTTCAGATCACGGGCCCAGAGGCTTACTCTACTGGGGCTGGGCATAAACCGGCGACCTTCCGATCATGGGCCCAGAGGCTTACTCTGCTGGGGCTGGGCATAAACCGACGACCTTCAGATCACGGGCCCAGAGGCTTACTCTGCTGGGGCTGGGCATAAACCGGCGACCTTCCTTCCACGGGCCCAGAGGCTTACTCTGCTGGTGCTGGGCATAAACCGACGACCTTCCGATCACGGGCCCAGAGGCTTAGAAGTCAAAGTCAGTTTTATTTGTCAATTCCTTCAAATGTACTTGACATACAAAGGAATCGAAATTACGTTTCACACTGTCCCATGCGTAGACATTGACAACAATAAGTGCAGATGCACACAAAAACCGTTCTAAACAATAAGGTAATCCATCCATCCATCCATCCATGTTCCAAACCGCTTATCCTACTGGGTCGCGGGGGGTCTGGAGCCTATCCCGGAAGCAATGGGCACGAGGCTGGGAACAACCCAGAATGGGGGGCCAGCCCATCGCAGGGCACACTCACACACCATTCACTCTCACATGCATTCTGACGGGCAATTTAGCAAGTCCAATTAGCCTCAGCATGTTTTTGGACTGCGGGGGGAAACCGGAGTACCCGGAGGAAACCCCACGACAACATGGGGAGAATATGCAAACTCCACACACATGTGACCCAGGCGGAGATTCGAACCCGGGTCCTAGAGGTGTGAGGCAACAATGCTAACCACTGCACCACCATGCCGCCCCACAATAAGGTAATATTAAGTAAAAAAAAAAACAAGTGCAAGTAGGCTTAAGGCATTATACTTAGGTAACATACAGGATATAACAAGACAAAAACATAACATATAGTAAAGTGTTCCAACAGTGTGCACAGGGGAAGTAGTATACTAGTCTACTTGAGATAGATCCAGGTTGTGGTTGGTAAGGGTTTTTTGTTTTAGTGCAGCACAAGATTGTAGCAGCAGTAGTAGTAATATAAATACTGGTAAAAAAAAATACTAAAAATATATAGCAGCAGGTGTGTGCAATTTTCAATGCAGAGGTAGTTATTTTCAGTCAAGAGTGTTGTTTCTTAGTTCTTAGTTCAGAGTGTTTGTTTCCTTGTTGGGGAGTGTGTGTGGGTGGGGGGTAGAGTCCAGTCTGTCTTCTTATACTCCTGCCAGTCTGGTGATTCTGCTGGCTGGGAGCCGGGAGGGGAGAGAGTTCAGCAGTCTCACCGCCTGGTGGATGAAGCTGTTGGTGAGCCTGGTAGTGCGGGAGCGGAGACTTCTGTATCTCTTTCCAGAGGGCAGGAGGCTGAAGAGACAGTGTGCGGGGTGGGTTGCATCATTGACAATTGTGATGGCTTTGCGGGTGAGGCGGGTGGTGTAGATGTCTTGCAGTGAGGGGAGTGGTCCACCAACTATCCTCTCAGCTGTTCTCACAATGTGTTGTAGAGCTTTCCTGTTGTATGCAGTGCAGCTACCGCCCCACAAAGTGATGCAGCTGGAAAGGATGCTTTCAATGGTTCCTCTGTAGAATGTGGTCAGGATGGGTGATGAAGCACTTGCCCGCTTCAGTTTGCGCAGGAAGTAGAGGCGCTGTTGTGCTTTCTTGGCCAGTGATGCAGTGTTGGTAGTCCAGGAGAGGTCCTCACTGATGTGCACCCCCAGGGGATTATAGGCAGCCACATGTTCAATGCGTTGAGCCATTACTCTGCTGGGGCTGGGCATAAACCGGTGACCTTCCGATTACGGGCCCAGAGGCTTACTCTGCTGAGGCTGGGCGTAAACCAGCGACCTTCCGATCACAGACCCAGAGGCTGGGCATAAACCGGCGACCTTCCGATCACAGGCCCAGAGGCTCACTCTGCTGGGGTTTGGCATAAACCTATGACCTTCCGATCATGGGCCCAGAGGGTTACTCTATTGAAGCTGGGCATAAACCGGCGACCTTCTGATCACAGGCCCAGAGGCTTACTCTGCTGGGGTTGGGCATAAACCGACGACCTTCCGATCATGGGCCCAGAGGCTTACTCTGCTGGGGCTGGGCATAAACCAGTGACCTTCCCATCACAGGCCCAGAGGCTTACTCTGCTGGTGCTGGGCATAAACCGACGACCTTCTGATCACGGGCCCAGCGGCTCACTCTGCTGGGGCTGGGCATAAACCGACGACCTTCTGATCACGGGCCCAAAGGCTTAGTCTGCTGGGGCTGGGCATAAACTGGCGACCTTCTGATCACAGACGCAGAGGCTTACTCTACTGAGGCTGGGCGTAAACCAGCGACCTTCAGATCACAGGCCCAGAGGCTTACTCTGCTGAGGCTGGGCATAAACCGGCGACCTCCTGAACACAGGCCCAGAGGCTTACTCTGCTGAGGCTGGGCATAAACTTGCGACCTTCCGATCACAGGCCCAGAGGCTTACTCTGCTGAGGCTGGGCGTAAACCAGCGACCTTCCGATCACAGGCCCAGAGGCTCACTCTGCTGGGGTTGGGCATAAACCTATGACCTTCCGATCACGGGCCCTGAGGCTTACCCTGCTGGGGCTGGGCATAAACCGACAACCTTCCTATCACGGGCCCAGAGGGTTACTCTGCTGGGGCTGGGCATAAACCGGCGACCTTCCGATCACAGAACCAGAGGCTTATTCTATTGAAGCTGGGCATAAACCGGCGACCTTCTGATCACAGGCCCAGTGGCTCACTCTGCTGGGGCTGGGCATAAACCGACGACCTTCCGATCACGGGCCCAGAGGCTCACTCTGCTGGGGCTGGGCATAAACCGACGACCTTCCGACCACAGGCCCAGAGGCTTACTCTGCTGGGGCTGGGCATAAACCGGCGACCTTCCGATCACGGGCCCAGAGGCTCACTCTGCTGGGGCTGGGCATAAACCGACGACTTTCCGACCACAGGCCCAGAGGCTTACTCTGCTGGGGCTGGGCATAAACCGGTGACCTTCCGATCACAGGCCCAGAGGCTTACTCTGCTGGTGCTGGGCATAAACCGGTGACATTCCGATCACAGGCCCAGCGGCTCACTCTGCTGGGGCTGGGCATATACCGACGACCTTCTGATCACGGGCCTAGAGGCTTAGTCTGCTGGGGCTGGGCATAAACTGGCGACCTTCCGATCACAGACCCAGAGGCTTACTCTACTGAGGCTGGGCGTAAACCAGCGACCTTCCGATCACATGCCCAGAGGCTTACTCTACTGAGGCTGGGCATAAACCAGCGACCTTCTGATCACAAGCCCAGAGGCTTACTCTGCAGAGGCTGGGCATAAACCGGCGACCTTCCGACCACAGGCCCAGAGGCTTACTCTGCTGAGGCTGGGCATAAACCGGTGACATTCCGATCACAGGCCCAGCGGCTCACTCTGCTGGGGCTGGGCATATACCGACGACCTTCTGATCACGGGCCTAGAGGCTTAGTCTGCTGGGGCTGGGCATAAACTGGCGACCTTCCGATCACAGACCCAGAGGCTTACTTTACTGAGGCTGGGCGTAAACCAGCGACCTTCTGATCACAAGCCCAGAGGCTTACTCTGCAGAGGCTGGGCATAAACCAGCGACCTTCCGATCACAGGCCCAGAGGCTTACTCTGCTGAGGCTGGGCATAAACCGGTGACATTCCAATCACAGGCCCAGCGCCTCACTCTGCTGGGGCTGGGCATAAACCGGCGACCTTCCGATCACGGGCCCAGAGGCTCACTCTGCTGAGGCTGGGCATAAACCGACGACCTTCCGATCACATGCCCAGAGGCTTACTCTACTGAGGCTGGGCATAAACCAGCGACCTTCTGATCACAAGCCCAGAGGCTTACTCTGCAGAGGCTGGGCATAAACCGGCGACCTTCTGATCACAGGCCCAGAGGCTCACTCTGCTGGGGCTGGGCATAAACCAACGACCTTCCGACCACAGGCCCAGAGGCTTACTCTGCTGAGGCTGGGCATAAACCGGTGACATTCCGATCACAGGCCCAGCGCCTCACTATGCTGTGGCTGGGCATAAACCGACGACCTTCTGATCACGGGCCTAGAGGCTTTGTCTGCTGGGGCTGGGCATAAACCGGCGACCTTCCGATCACAGACCCAGAGGCTTACTCTACTGAGGCTGGGCGTAAACCAACGACCTTCCGATCACAGACCCAGAGGCTTACTATGCTGAGGCTGGGCATAAACCTGCCAACTTCCTATCACAGGCCCAGAGGCTTACTCTGCTGAGGCTGGGCGTAAACCAGCGACCTTCCGATCACAGGCCCAGAGGCTCACTCTGCTGACGCTGGGCATAAATCGGCGACCTTCTCATCACAGTCCCAGAGGCTTATTCTAATGAGCCACATGCTGCCCCCCCCCCAAACAAACCCACTGTCGCCTCTGCCTGCGTCTCTGGGGTCATTTGGCAGGGTAGATGTAAAGTGCTTTGAGACAATATAATATTGTGAAAATGCACTAGGTAAATAAATTTGAATTGGACTGAATTAGATTAACTTTTCTGCCTTATTCACAGAGACCAAATTGAAGAATGCAGTTCAGATCTACATGATAAATCGGGTTTATCATCCATACTGAAGGTCTGTATTTGTTGCTGATATGTTTTCTTAGCTGATTTGTGAATTAACTTATATTTTATACAGATGAATAATACGAAATTCATCCTGTTAAAGGAAATATATTTAAAACTATGATTCACAAGTAAAACTTTGAAAAGATTTGGTGCAAGTAGTAAGAATTAACTGTGACTATTTGTTTTAGTTACTAGAGGAAAAAGCCTTAAAGTTCCTAAAGGATGAGATGAAGAAGTTTGTGAGGTACCTAGATCGGAATTACCCAGAATGCTCTGAGCCTCAGCTGGAGGAGGACAATGACCTGGACAGTGATGATCGGATGCAGAAGAGCTGTGGTAGAGAGGGAGCTCTGAAGATCACACTGTACATCCTGAGGACCATGAAGAAAAATGATCTCGCTGACATACTGGAGAAGAGTAAGAGCCTCATAACATTCTGTAAATGTACAGCACTGTACTAAAGTCTTTGGCAGCCAGAGAGAAGGATCTTCATGTTGGTGTGTGAGCCAATCCAAACACTACTAATGTCACCGCAGTACTTGAGCATCCATGTATTTTTTGACTTGACCACTAGCAGAGGTCATGTGGCTAATCAATATCTCATTGACATTTTTAACTGATTTCATTAGTTAATGAAGTGAGCTGGTGGTGAAATGTAAGGATCTCATGGACTGGCTGTGGTCCCCTGAGGAGGTTTGGGAGCTGAAGTGATGCTTTATGTTTTGTTTCCAGAGAATCTTACTTCCCAGATAAATGGCTTTAAACTTGTGGTGTCAATTGATTAAAAAATGGTCCAGTTAGTCACTATAATAAGCTGTGATTAATTGTGATTAATCACACGTTTACAATGGTGGTCGGCTATATGCTAGTATTTTTTGGGAGAGAGATACATGTGTGGTCTTGGAACAAAGAAATGCAGGACAAACTGGTAAGAGGAATCGCATCTTTTTAATACAACATCCTGCTTTTGATGATTTATGACTTAGAATTGGAATTCTTGCTTTCCAAAAAAATAAAACATGATAAATATACCTCATCATATAATGTTCGCTTTTTTCCTGACAGTTTTCACCAAGACTGAAAAATGTATTTAACCGTGTAAATATACTTTTGACGTAGCTAATTTTAGGTTTATAATGGAATAATATATAGATTTGCCGTAAGACGTCTCCCGCTCTGAGCTGCATTTCCCAAAAGCACAGTTGCAGACTTACATAGTTAGGAAACACGCCCCCTGCTGGCAGACGCTCTCACAGCCTCGTAAGCAGAGAGACCCCACACTAAACCACCATACTACCCCTATAATGCGACGTGACGTCAAATCTCTGGTCCCGATATACCCGCCACCCCCCCCCCCCCCATGTTAACACTGTAGCGCCGGTGGGATGGCTTCTGTATAGCGGGAGCCTATTAGCATATCCCAGCATGCTCTCCGGTGGGATGGCTTCCGTATAGCGGGAGTCTATTAGCCTATCCCAGCATGCTCTCCGGTGGGAAGGCTTCCGTATAGCGGGAGCCTATTAGCATATCCCAGCATGCTCTCTCGTAGGATGGATTCCGTATAGCGGGAGCCTATTAGCATATCCCAGCATGCTCTCCGGTGGGATGGATTCCGTATAGCGGGAGCCTATTTGCATATCCCAGCATGCTCGCCAGCCATGTACATAGCCCTGCTGTGTTTGTTATTGTAAATCCTTGTCCTGTTCCCCATTGTCCTGTGTGCCCTTGCCTGTGTCTGTGTGAATCCTGCCTGATCCTTGCGTGTCTTTAGTCATTATATAAATTACCCACAGTTTGTGTACCTCACTGTCCGGCCTCTGACCTCCCTGTGTTTCCATCTTATGATGCTTTGGTGCTTGTTGAGTACCTGTGTTAGTCTTTTTAAGGACTTAATAACAGCCATTGTTCTCCCCTTCAAAAGAGCCTCCTCATCTTCTGCTGTCGCTATGCGGTCTGCCGAGTACCACAATACGAGCCCTACGGCCCTGGGTCAGCCTACATGATTAATTTGCATTTAGAGCAAAATAAAGCATTAAGGTCTCCTGATTAATCGCAAGCATTAACATGTTAACATTGACAGCATTACTTTAAATATTTTCTTTGTCTGCCTTAGACTCATGCACAATACTGTACGTGGTGTTTTGGTAAAATTTGTATGGTAAAACTTTAGATTTCATATTTGTCACAGTGAAATATCTGGTCTTGTATGTGTAAAAAAGTGTGTTTTTAGAAAATATTCTTCGTCTCATACTGGTCAGGATCACAGTAAGTATTAATGCATTTTCCTCTCATTTCTTTTCAGAACAGCTCATGCTGCAATATCTGCACAGAATCAAAAGTAACTTGAAGCAGAAATGTGAGTGTGTATTTGAAGGGAAAGCTAAGGAAGGACAGCCAACATTTCTCAGTAAGATTTACACAGAACTCTACATAACTGAAGGTGGGACTGGAGGAGTCAATGATGAACATGAAGTGAGACAGATTGAAACAGCATCCAAGAAAAGGCAAACAGAAGATACTACAGTCAAGTGCAATGATATATTTAAACCCTTACAGGGGTGTGAGACACCTATCAGAACTGTACTCACTAAAGGGGTGGCAGGTATCGGGAAAACAGTCTCTGTGCAGAAATTTATTCTCGACTGGGCAGAAGGAAAAGCAAACCAGGATGTTCACTTCATATTTGCTCTTCCTTTCCGGGACCTGAATTTGATTAAGGATGAATACAGTCTGATTGAACTGCTTCACCGCTTTGTCCCAGATCTTATATCACTTCAATCCACTGAGCTGTTTAGGTGCAAAATCTTGTTCATCTTTGATGGTCTGGATGAGTGTCGCCTTTCTCTAGATTTTCAGAACAATGAGAGCTGGTTTGATGTAACAAAGAAAATGTCACTGGATGTGCTGTTGACTAACCTCATTAAGGGGAATCTGCTTCCATCAGCTCTCCTCTGGATAACCTCCCGGCCAGCAGCATCCAGTCAGATACCTCCTGACTTCATCCACCGGCTGACAGAGATACGAGGGTTCAGTGATGCCCAGAAGGAGGAGTATTTCAGGAGGAGATTCAGTGATGAGAGCCTGGCCAGCAGGATTGTCACACATGTGAAATCATCAAGGAGCCTCTTCATCATGTGCCACATACCTGTGTTCTGCTGGATTTCAGCCACTGTGCTTAAGAGGCTTTTTAGTGAGACTGACAGTGGAGAAATTCCAAGGACTCTGACTGAAATGTACACACACTTCCTGATATTTCAGTCCAGTTTAAAAAATGACAAGTATATGGAAAACGATGAAACCAAGCTTAAGAAATACAGCAAGGAATTCCTTTTGAAACTTGGTAAACTGGCTTTTGACAACCTTGACAAAGGCAATCTCATATTTTATGAGGAAGATCTGACAGAGAATAGCATTGATGTCACTGAAGCTTCAGTTTACTCTGGACTGTGCACAGAAGTCTTTAAAGAGGAATATGGGCTGTATCAGGAGAAGGTGTACTGCTTTGTGCATCTGAGCATCCAGGAGTATCTCGCTGCTTTATACGTGTTTCTGTCAAACTCATCAGCTGACCTGCTGGAGACTGCAGTGGATCAGGCATTAAAGAGCAAGAATGGACACTTGGACCTCTACCTCCGCTTCCTCCTGGGCCTCTCAACAGACTCCAGTAAGACTCTGTTACAAAGGCTACTGGGACAGAGAGGAACCAGGTCACATACCAATTTAAAAAGATCCATAAAAAGGTTACTGGGACAGACAACAGCCAAATACATCAGGGAGAAAATAAAGGAGAATTTATCTCCAGAAAGGACTATCAACCTGTTCCACTGTCTGGTTGAACTGAGTGACAATTCTCTAGTAAATGATGTAGAAAGATACCTGAATTCAGGAAGCCTTTCAGCAGAAGACCTCTCACCTGCACAGTACTCAGCTCTGGCCTTTGTGATGCTGATGTCAGATGAGGAGCTGGATGTGTTTGATCTGAAGAAATACATCAGATCAGGTGAAGAGCACTGGAGGCTGCTGCCTGTGGTCAAGAACTCCAGGACGGCTCTGTAAGTGACGTGGGGATGGGAAGTCATGTCTGGTCTGGCAGTAATACATGAATGTTGTTTGAAATGTCTGATGAATATTATTATTTTGATAAACTCGACTACAGCTGTTTCTATAACAGTAGCTAATCTGGACCACAGACTTTATAATGACTGGAGGTAGTGATGTAGTAACAAACAAAAAAGTGAGGTTTCTGTTCCCATCCAGTCTGCCTTCTGATCACAGGCACAGCATCCTAACCTGCTATAGAAACAGTGGGGGCTCTTTATCCACAGGGTGCATAAGTGGTATGTGAGTGTTTTTGTCAGCAGGCGTGTTCATGTGATGGAGCCCAGAGCTGGGAGCTTCAGTATGGCTGCTGTCTCTGGCTGCTCACTGGCGACCTCTGCTGGCCACAGCTGCTCCTGCCAGACAGAATATCTTTATTGTTACAGTACATGTACAAACTAACTCTGTGTGTTTTCCCACCAATAACAACACCTCCAGTCGGGCAGTTTTATAGTAGCATTGTTTAAAGTATATAATGAAAATATAACATTTATTTCCCCTTTGTATTAATAACAAGGCCGGGTATGTTTTTTCCATGACTGTGTGGAAGCCAGTTTTTATATTGATTAAAGTTAGTGATGTACTAACAAAGTGACAGGTTTTCTATGACCATCCTTTGTGTGACAAACAACCAAGACCCAGACTTTTCAGTTCTGGAAACTGGAGAAAGTATTTCTGTAAATACTGGGGGTCTTTGACTCTGTGGTTTGGACTCTGTACCCATGAGCGGAAGGCTGCTGGTTCAGATCTCCTGGCTGGCAGAGTGATGTCATCGTTGGGCCCTTGAGCAACAGTTTGGAAAACACTATAGAATTTTAACCTATGATAGACTTTCCCACTGTTGATCAGTACAAAACATGCAAGTACAAAAAATGGCCAAAATATACAGTAAACTCACAGTAGATTAAGTCGTTAAAGAGTCTCAGGGTAACTGGCCCTTTAAGGAACCGAACCCGACACCCTAGATGGTCGGCTGTAGTGCTGGTCACTGAGTCACAGCGCTGCTCTGAGCTTTATGGAAATAATTATGCAGATGTTACAGAGTCTCAGGGTACAGAACATTATTGGGAACATGGTCTGTATGATTTATGAAAATGTATAGTTTGAATAAAACTATAGGCTTTTAATCCATGATAGACTTACCCATTGTCAATGATTATATCACAGCAAAAAATGGCCAAAATACACAGTAAATTTACAGGAGATCCTGTGTTGTTCCAACAGTTACTCATCTGAGTAGATTGATCCAGTTCCTGAATATTCTGCACACAAAACCTTTCAGGATATTTCTGCTTTGAAATAAAAATGTTCACTGTATTCATCATGACAGGGAACATGATGACCATCAGAGGACTGGCCAGCATTAAAAATGTATCATGTTTAATTTTTCTAACTGTAGTGATTTAAGGTACTGCCTTGCTATGTCTCCAATTCTCTTTGAACTGTAGTCTGTCCCTCTTATTATGCTGAAATAAGTCTGGATATTTTGTACCACTATGATCACTGATGTGTAGGATATATACCGGTCTGTGTATAATTACAGGGCTGCTTTTGCAGGCTGAACAGCTGTAATCTCACAGAGAAATGCTGTGAGGTGCTGGCTTCAGCTCTCAGGTCAAACTCCTCACACCTGGAAAAGCTGGACTTGAGTGACAATGACCTGCAGGATTCAGGAGTGAAGCTGCTCTCTGCTGGACTGGGGGATTCACACTGTAGGCTGGAGATACTGAGGTCAGTATTACTGGGTATTCTACACTGTAAACTGGGGATACTGAGGTCAGGATTACTGGGTATTCTACACTGTAAGCTGGAGATACTGAGGTCAGTATTACTGGATATTCTACACTGTATACTGTAATTCTTGAAGTAGCCACATTGGAAATATGAAATTAGTCACATTTAAGTTAGTGATGTATTTTCCGTCACCATCCTTTGTGTGACAAACAGCCAAGAGCCAGAATTTTACAGAATGTTTGGACTCTGTGCCTGTGAGTAGAAGGTCACTGGTTCAGATCTCCTGGCCGGCAGAGTGATGTCATCACTGGGTCCTTGAACAAATCCCTTAATGTCAATAACTGCAGGGGCGCTGGATGCTGGCCGACCCTTTGCTGTGACCCCAAACTTCCTCTCACCTGTGTGTGTCTGTGTGTCTCATGGAGCAGAATGGGAGGTGAAAAGACAATTTCCCCATGGGGATGAATGAAGTATCACTGTTCAGAAATATTTCTTTTAAATGAATGTTCCTTTTAAAAGCATATCTGAAAGGATTGGTAGTCCTGCAATTAGTGTTTGGTGATTTCATAAGTTCCCAGGTAGAGAAATACAGAAAATAATGATTTCACTCACAGGATCAGGAATTATGGTGTTATTTAAAAAACATTAACTCCTCTGGACATCATTCAAATCCCACATAAACACACACAAACACACACACACACACACACACACACACACACACACATCCCAGGCAGGAACTGAACCCGACACCCTAGATGGTCGGCTGTAGTGCTGATTACTGAGTCACAGTGCTTCTTAGAGCTTTATGGAAATACTTATACAAACAACAACAAACAAATTAATTTTTTTATAGCGCATTATCACAACATTACATCGTCTCAAAGCGCTTTACAACATCCGCACCCAAAGCCTCCAGTGAGCAAGCCAAAGGCGACAGTGGCAAGGAAAAACTCCCAAGAAGGAAGAAACCTTGGGAGGGACCAGACTCAAAGGGGGAGCCCATCCTCCAGGGGCCGGCAGGGAGAGTCAAATAAGAGTCAAGTCACATTGCCCCAATCATAAGATTTGGGAAATAACTGGAAAGCAGGGAAGATTACAAGCCAATGCAGAGTCTTTTTACAATCACCAGGCAACTAAACGTAAGGCAGTGGGTCAGACATGAAAGATGACACAGGCAGAAGGGCGAGCTGGATGCAGGGACGTCACTGGTAGTGGCGACGTCACATGTAGCAGGGTGTAATGGAAGATGAGACAGGCAGATGGGCGAGCGGGATGCAGGGACGGCACTGGTGGTGGTCGGGTGTGCTGGATATCTTGATAGATTGAGGTCTCCAGGCATCACCCCCCAGGAGGAGTAGGGGAAATAAAATGTACAATTAGTCAAAGTAGAGGAGGCTATCGGCAGTGCTAACAGTTAGCTGAGTACAATATGAAGTCCAATGTACAAGCTCCGGCAGATATGGCTATGGCAGCATCAGTAGGAGGGAGAGGCAAGTGGGAATGCAGGCATGGGGAGTCCCTGAAATGTCAGCACTCCAGTTCCACAAGGGATTGTGAAGCCAGAGTGACAGACTGACAGTCCAGTTTATCCAAAGCCAATGGCACCGATCCCCACCCAGCTCTCCACCTCACACTACAGGTCTGACTGGGAGTGAAGAGTTAGCTAGAGCTAGAACTAGTGTCCCTATACGCTAAACTAAACAGGTGTGTTTTTAGTCTATACTTGAATATTGAGAGTCTGTCTGAAACCCGCACATCCAATGGAAGACCATTTCATAGCTGAGGAGCTCTGTAGGAGAAAGCCTGCCATAGCTTTTTCTACCTTAGGTACTAACAGGTATCCCAAGGCTTGAGAGCGAAGCAAGCGTGGAGGGTTGTATGTGGTCAGCAGATCACTAAGGTATTCTGGTGCAAGGCCATTGAGTGCTTTATAAGTTAATAGCAGTATTTTATAGTCAATTCGAGACTTAACTGGCAGCCAATGAAGAGAGGATAAGACCGGTGTAATATGATCACATTTTTTAGCATTTGTTAGAACTCTGGCTGCAGCATTCTGTACCATCTGAAGTTTATGCAAGGATCCAGATGGGCAACCCGATAGGAGGGCATTACAGTAATCCAGTCTGGAACTTACGAAGGCATGTAATAGTTTTTCTGCATCATTAAATGAGAGCGTCTTACGAAGCTTGGCTATGTTTTGTAGATGATAAAACGCAGTTCTAGTAATACTTCTTATGTGAGCATCAAAGCATAGATCTGAATCAACAAGAATGCCAAGATTTCTAACCACCATGTTAGGTTGTGTAGGAAGGCTACCAACATTGAGGTGGTGAAACTTATTTCTTGCAGCCTTAGGACCAATTACCAGAACTTCTGTGTTTTCTGTGTTTAACATAAGGAAATTTTTTGCCATCCAGCACCGGATATCTAATAGACAGTCTTCTAACCGAGATAGCAGTGATGTATCATCAGGGTTAACAGATATATACAACTGTGTATCATCTGCATAACAATGAAACCCAATACCATGATTTCTAATAATGTTACCAAGAGGTAGCATGTATAGGGTAAACAGTAGCGGGCCCAGGACTGATCCCTGTGGGACACCATATTCAACTTTTGTGGCCTTGGATGATTCATTGTTCACATGGGCATACTGATAGCGATCAGTTAAATATGAGCGGAGCCAAGAAAGTGCTGTCCCTGTAATGCCAACTACACCTTCTAACCGGTCCAAGAGGATATTATGGTCCACAGTATCGAACGCTGCAGTTAAATCTAGCAATACCAACAGAGATACACAGCCACAGTCAGAAGCCACAAGTAAATCATTCATTACCTTGACTAGAGCAGTTTCTGTGCTATGGTTTGGTCTAAAGCCAGACTGATATAATTCATTGGTTTATTTTTTTGTAGGAAAGAGGCCAACTGACGAACTACAACCTTTTCCATGATCTTTGAAATGAAAGGAAGATTTGAGATAGGTCTATAGTTTCCTAAAACACTGGGTTCAAGATTTGGTTTCTTTAGGACGGGTCTAACAGCCATTTTAAAAGGTTTTGGAACATATCCAAGCCTAAGAGAAGAGTTTAACACATTTAACATGGTAGTGCCAATCTGTGGTGCAATTTCCTTGAAGAATTTAGTAGGAACTGGGTCTACAAAGCTACTAGAGGATTTACAGGAGAAAATTAAGCTCAAAAGTTCTGAGTGTGTAATAGGAATGAATGATTCAAAGGTCTCATTATTGGTAGGCATAAGACTAGCAGGAGGCAGGCAGCCATAAGTAGGTAAGGGTGTGCACTGGATAGTCTGTCTAATATTAGATATTTTACAATTAAAAAATTTAAGAAAGTCATCACTCTTAAGAGCTTACGGGACTTGCGAGTTCAATGAGGAATTCTGTGTTATCCTAGCCACGGATTCAAATAGGAATTTAGGATTGGTTTTGTTCATGTCTATTAATCTGGAGAGATACACAGACCGAGCAGTCACTAGTGCTTGTCTGTATTTAGAGAGGCTCTCTTTCCAGGCAGATTTGAAAACTTCCAGTTTAGTTGAGCGCCATTTTCGCTCTAGCTTGCGTGATGCCTGTTTGAGATCACGTGTATTATCAGAGTGCCAGGAGGCAGTTTTGTTATCTCTATGCTTTATCCTCTTAAGTGGAGCCACAAGATCTAGAGTGCTGCGAAGGGATTTTTCCATGTTTGAAGTTGCCTGTTCAAGTTCATTTACACACGATGCTTCAGATGTAAGGCTGAAGGACTGTGGAAGTTGTTTCATAAATGTTGTTGTAGTTAGTGCGTTAATAGAACGTCTGATTCTATACTTTGGAGTGGTGGTCAACAGGAGGCTATACTGGATTTCAAATGTTAACAAGTAATGATCTGAGAGCAGAGGACTCTGTGGCATAATAGACACATGTTCCACCAGGATGCCATGACTAATGATCAAATCAAGGGTATGGTTACAGACATGAGTAGGCCCGACTACATTCTGACATACACCTACAGAGTCAAGAATAGCTGCAAATGCTATTTTTAAAGGATCACTATCCTTCTCCATATGAATGTTAAAATCACCCACAATAACGGCTTTGTCAGTACTGACCACCAGGTTTGTTAAAAAATCAGCAAATTCCTTAAGAAAATCACTGTACGGCCCAGGCGGTCTATACACAATAACCATGGTGATTTGGGGTGACGAACTAGAAAGAGATGAGCCAGCAAGGCTAAGAACAAGAGTTTCAAATGTGGTGAACCTCACACCACATTTCTCAGACACTCCTAAGTTGGACTGAAAAATTGCAGCAACACCGCCACCTTTGCGATTTGGTCGAGGGTTATGCTTATAACTGTATTCCGCTGGAGTAGATTCATTTAGTGCCATGAATTCATCTGGTTTAAGCCAGGTCTCAGTAAGGCACAGGGCACCAAGACTAAAATCAATAATTATTTCATTTATTAATAGTGCTTTAGGAGCCAGTGATCTTATATTCAGAAGTCCAAGTTTAAGTTTAAATATATCATCAAAACTGTTTTCTAGTAAAGGATTCATTGTGATTTTAATTAAGTTATTATGGCACACTCCACGGTGGAATAGTCCTCCATGATTAAAGACGCGGGGAACAGACACAGTCTCAATGAAATGAACCCTAGGCGACGACTCTAAGCGACCAGCAGGCGGTCGGTTATGCCGGTTTGCCTGCCGCCTGGACTTGGCTCTAGTTAGTCAACGATTTGCCTGTAGACTATGAGCTATGCTTTTAGACAGGAGGTCGGCACCAGCCCGCGAGGGATGAATACCGTCCCTCTTCAAAAGCCCTGGCCTACCCCAGAACATCCGCCAGTTGTCTATATAACCCACACCGTTTATCGGGCACCATTCCGACGGATATTAGAGTCTCAGGGTAACTGGCCCTTTAAGGAACCGAACCCGACACCCTAGATGGTCGGCAGTTGTGCTGATCACTGAGTCACAGCGCTGCTCAGAGCTTTATGGAAATACTTAAGCAGATATTAGTTTCAGGGTAACTGGCTCTTTAAGATCATTAAACAACATGATGGAGCTGCGTAGAGAGTTTCAAGGACATTGAAACAACAAAATAACTGATATATTTTAATGAACCTGTGACTGAATGGATTTTAGAGCATATTCACACTCATGCCCTCATTCAAACTGGCTCTGGAAGATAATGCAATATAACACATACAGAACATTATTGGGAATATGGTCTGTATGATGTATGAAAATGTACAGTTTGAATAAAACTATAGGCTTTTAACCCATGATAGACTTACCCACTGTCAATGATTATCCATCCATCCATTTTCCAAACCGCTTATCCTATTGGGTCGTGGGGGGTCCGGAGCCTATCCCGGAATCAATGGGCACGAGGCAGGGAACAACCCAGGATGGGGGGCCAGCCCATCGCAGGGCACACTCACACACCATTCACTCACACATGCACACCTACGGGCAATTCAGCAACTCCAATTAGCCTCAGCATGTTTTTGGACTGTGGGGGGAAACCGGAGTACCCGGAGGAAACCCCATGACGACACGGGGAGAACATGCAAACTCTGCACACATGTGACCCAGGCGGAGACTCGAACCCGGGTCCCAGAGGTGTGAGGCGACAGTGCTAACCACTGCACCACCATGCCGCCCCCGTCAATGATTATATGATAGCAAAAAATGGCCAAAATACACAGTAAATTTACAGGAGATCCTGTGTTGTGCCAACAGCTGCTCATCTGAGCAGACTGATCCAGTTCCTGAATATTCTGCACACAAAACCTTTCAGGATATTTGTGCTTTGAAATGAAAATGTTCACTGTATTCATCATGACAGGGAACATGATGACCATCAGAGGATTGGCCAGCATTAAAAATGTATCATGTTTAATTTTTCTAACTGTAGTGATTTAAGGTACTGCCTTGCTATGTCTCCAATTCTCTTTTAACTGTAGTCTGTCCCTCTTATTATGCTGAAATAAGTCTGGATACTTTGTACCACTATGATCACTGATGTGTAGGATATATACCAGTCTGTGTGTATAATAACAGGGCTCCTTTTGCAGGCTGAACAGCTGTAATCTCACAGAGAAATGCTGTGAGGCGCTGGCTTCAGCTCTCAGATCAAACTCCTCACATCTGAAAGAGCTGGACCTGAGTGACAATGACCTGCAGGATTCAGGAGTGAAGCTGCTCTCTGCTGGACTGGGGGATTCACACTGTAAACTGGAGATACTGAGGTCAGTTTTACTGGGGATTCCATACTGTAAACTGGGGGTACTGTGGTCAGTATTACTGGGTATTATATACTGTAAGCTGGAAATAGTGATGTCAGTATTACTGGGTATTCTATACTGTAAGCTGGAGATACTGAGGTCAGTATTACTGGGTATTCCACACTGTAAACTGGGGGTACTGAGGTTAGTCATTTTTGTCAGGTCAAATAGTAAACTGGTCTTTCACAATGACACTGCAACTGGCACACAGGTTAAACCTCAGGCCACTGGTATTTGACAGTACAAGTGAGAAAGTATTCCACACTGTAAATGGGAGATATTGAGGTCAGTATTACTCAGTATTCCATGCTGTAAACTGCAATTATTGAAATATTTATTAGACCAGACATATTTGCTTAAAAGCAGTACTTTTAATGGTGAGATATTATTATTTATTGGAAGCTTTTGTCTGTCTCTCTGCAGACTGTCAGGCTGTAGAGTCACAGAAGAAGGCTGTTCTTCCCTGGCTTCAGCTCTGAGATCAAACCCCTCACACCTGAGAGAGCTGGACCTGAGCTACAATCACCCAGGAGACTCAGGAGTGAAGCTGCTCTCTGCTGTACTGGAGGATCCCAGCTGTAAACTGGAGCAGCTGAAGTGAGTAGAGTGTGTGTCTGACACGCTACAGATACTTATGCATGTATGTGAAGAAGAGGCACCAATAAATAAATGGATACAGCAGTACTATGTTACGGCTTAATGGTTAGGGAAGCACAATTGTAATTGAAAGATTGCTGGATGGAATCCCTGACCAGCAAGACACCACTAAGGTTCCCTGAGTAAGGTGCCGCCCCCAAGCACTGCTCCCTGGGTGCTGAATTAGCTGCCCCCTGCTGTGTCACGATGCCACATATGGGTTAAATGCAGAGGACACATTTTGTTGTTGTGCCCTGTGTGCTGTGGTGTGTCAACAATAACCTCTGATCATTAAATTCTAATTCTAAAATTCTAAATTCTGCTTTTCCTATAGTGTGGACCACAGTGGACAGTGCAGGACCAGACCAGGCTTACAGAAATGTAAGTGTGTTTGCATGTTTTTATCAATAATACCATTAATACAATTAATATGGTTGTACTCACACAGTTGTTGTGATCGTGTGGCTTTTTGCACTGTCTGTAGATGGATTTCCATGTTTGGGTTCAGGTGAGTTTCTCTGTGTGACAGTTTAGACAGAATCCAAAGGGAATAAACAAAACAGACAAAACATCCAGGACCGTAACCATTCAGTCCCAACTGGGGTCACAGGGGGGACCAGAGCCTATCCAGGAACACACACACACACACACACACACACACACACAAACACACAGAGACACACACACACACAATTTAGCCCTACAAATCAGCCTGGCCTGCACACTTTGGGGCCGTTGGAGGAAACCCACGAGAACACAGAGCGTGTGAATTCCACACAGAAAGGACCGGGGACCAAACCCAGGACCTTCTTCCCATGAGGCGGCAGCACTAACCACTGTGCTGCCCACAGACAAAACAGGCATCACCAAGAAAATTATGAATTCATTTTTTTGTACAAACAAATACTTTATAGATGCTTATATCGTCCTTGTGTGGGAGTGTAACAGGGTTAAAATATGTTCTGATATCGTTCGGTGTGTTTGATTTTACATATAGAACTCCTTTACATTTGTTCTTCATGCACAAGCAGTGATTTTACTTATATTTTTTGAGATTCGCTAGTCTTGTCCTAAGATGGCACCTGTAGTCTCGGGGAAGCTGCGCTGTTTTTATATTGTACAGAAACATAAAGTACAGGCGGCCTGATGGTATTAATAATTCTTCCTGAATGGTCTGGCTGCAGAACACTGGGCGCCTCTGCTAGGAGGATCTCCACTGTGGGACCAGGAATCACATGTCCTCCACTGCTGGGCCAAACATGACGTTCTATAAACTTCAGAAACAGAGCCAAAGTATAGGATAGAGATATTATTATCATTGTTAATAATTATTGTAGTATTATTATAATTTGTGTTATATATATATATATATATATATATATATATATATATATATATATATATATATATATATATATATATATATATATATATATATATATATATATATATATATGTATATATGTATATGTATATATGTATATATGTATATATGTATATGTTCTCCCCATGTCGTCGTGGGGTTTCCTCCGGGTACTCCGGTTTCCCCCCGCAGTCTAACAACATGCTGAGTCTAATTGGACTTGCTAAATTGCCCGTAGGAATGCATGTGAGAGTGCATGGTGTGTGAGTGTGCCCTGCGATGGGCTGGCCCCCCATCCTGGGTTGTTCCCAGCCTCGTGCCCATTGCTTCCGGGATAGGCTCCGGACCTCCCGCGACCCAGTAGGATAAGCGGTTTGGTTTGGAAAATGGATGGATGGATGTGTTTGTATAATGTAAACATTGCAACATTTTATATATAATTATAGCTGTCATGACCTGCTCGTCCGCTCCTCCTGTGTGCCACGCCCCCTGATTACCCACGTGTTTTCTCCCGATTGTACCCAGCTGTGTCTAGTTAATTTGCTCAGTCCTGTGTATTTCAGTCCGTGTCTTACCTGAGTCTATTGTCTGTCATTGATGTTAGTCAGTGTCTGATGTTGGTCGATGTTCGTGCTCCGTATCATAATAAACCCCTTGTTAGCCCTGAATTCGGCTTGTATACCCGTTCCTGCCTGCCGACCCGCACGATCGCCGCTTCGCCCGACCGCGATCGTGACAATAGCATCATATAAGTATTATTATTACTCATAATAAACCATAACAATATATTACTATAATATACAGTACATTATTATTATTATTAGTATTGTTGTTATTATTATCATCATCTCCACTAGGATTATATCGTATCGCTCCTTATGACGTAGAATATACCACCACTAGGGGGCGCCGGAATCACATGACTCCACAATAGCGGTGCAGATGACGTCAGCGCAACATCGGGAACTAGCTTTAATAATCCAGCCTACTGAGTTCTCTTTAGTAGCGTCGTATCCGGGTAGGAGTGGAGTTTCCAGCCCCACAGTAGAGACCCTCCTGGCGGAGTCTGCTGCCAGATGTAATCAGTTCATGCTCCTTACCTCTCTCTTCTAAACCGGCGCCAATGCCGGACTCTCCTCAGTCTGCGGTCAGCGCTGCTGTGAAGAGGCGTGCGGTTAGAAGGAAGGTTATATTTTAAAGTAAAGACACTCACGTTTAGTATTAATATCTGGTGCCGTCCGTTTTGTGGTAAATATGCTTGTGATGAATATGTCTGATGAATGTCGCCGCTTTGTAATTTTATTTACCCGTAATTACGCTGTTAGTTTAGCTCGCGCCGCATTTTGGCGGCTCTTCCCGCCGGCGTCGCGCGCCTTCCGACATTTCCTGAGCTATTTTATAAACTTCGGTTCCCGCTTCGTTCGGGGAAGCTGCGCTGTTTTATATATTGTACAGAAACATAAAGTACAGACGGCCTGATGGTATTAATAATTCTTCCTCCTGCCTACAGACTCCTGCCAGCTGACACTGGACCCCAACACAGCAAACAGACGCCTGTCTCTGTCAGGGGGGGACAGGAAGGTGACAGAGGGGGCAGAGCAGCCATATCGTGATCATCTAGAGAGATTTGAGGCCTGTGCCCAAGTTCTGTGCAGAGAGAGTCTGACTGGCCGCTGTTACTGGGAGGCTGAGTGGGATGGATATGGAGCCCGGATAGGAGTCACTTATAAAGGGATCGAGAGGAAAGGAGTGAGGGACTGTCTGCTTGGATACAATGACAAGTCATGGTGTCTGTGCTGTGATACTAACAGTTACTCTGTCTGGCACAATTATAAACAGACTCTCATACCCATACGGCCCTCAGCCCCCCACAGAGTAGGAGTGTATCTGGACTGGGGGGCTGGTGCTCTGTCCTTCTACAGAGTCTCCTCTGATGGACTGACCCCCCTGTACAGACTCACCTCCTCATTCACTGAGTCCCTCTATCCTGGGTTTTATGTTAATATAAAGTCCTCAGTGTTACTGTGATGTGTTGCTGGTTCTCCTGGCAAAAAGGTAAAATCTCTGCTTTTTAACCTTTATAATCCTTTTTACTCTGAATTTATGTTTGACAAAAATAAGTTTTTCTGTCTGACTAAAATATAACTAAATGTAATCCTGATGCGGGGGTGGCATGGTGGTGCAGTGGTTAGCACTGTTGCCTCACATCTCTGGGACCCGGGTTCGATTCTCCGCCTGGGTCACATGTGTGCGGAGTTTGCATGTTCTCCCCATGTCGTCGTGGGGTTTCCTCCAGGTACTCCGGTTTCCCCCCGCAGTCCAAAAACATGCTGAGGCTAATTGGCGTCGCTGAATTGCCCATAGGTGTGCATGTGAGAGTGCATGGTGTGTGAGTGTGCCCTGCGATGGGCTGCCCCCCCATCCTGGGTTGTTCCCTGTCTCGTGCCCATTGCTTCCAGGATAGGCTCCGGTCCCCTGCGACCCAATAGGATAAGCGGTTTGGAAAATGGATGGTAATCCTGATGCGGGGTGGGGGGGGGCTTTCCCCCTCCCCTGTATATGTACGTTTTATATATTTACGCCTATTTACTGTATTTCCTCGCTGTACAATGACAATAAAGACTTTCTGTTCTGTCCTATTAATGTCCTGCTTCAGCGTCACCCAAAGCATGACTGAGTAACATAATGAAACCACAGTCTGGTGGATTAAATTAAATAAATTAACTTTATTGCTGCAGCTGAACATAACCAACACAATGACACTCAATCAATGTATATAATAACCATTTAACGAAAAACTTTTAATTAAATCTTTTTACTGCCCTGCTTCACTCCGTTAAAGTAAATGAAATTATTGTTAATTTATTAAGTAATTTTATATTTGCTTCATGAAATAGCTATTTAAAGGAATAATTAAGAGTACTATTTCGGTACTGTGTGTGTTTGTATACATACGTACATGTATATACACACACTACACATGTATATATAGTACCTAAATAGTACTCTTAATTATTAATTTCTTTAAATAGTTATTTCATAAAACAAATTTAATTACTTAATAAAATTAATTTATTTTAATATATATATATATATATATATATATACATACATTCATTCATACATAGCGCTCTAACGGGGCTGTGTGTGTGTGTGTGTGTGTACGCGCACTCAGCGCTGTGTGTGTGTGTGTGCACGCGTTCTAATGGGGCTGTGTGTGTGTGTGTACGCGCGCTGTAACGGGGCTGTATGTGTATGTGTGTGTACGCGCGCTGTAACGGGGCTGTATGTGTGTGTGTGTACGCGCGCTCTAACAGCGCTATGTGTGTGTGTGTGTGTGTATACGCGCGCTCTAATGGGGCTGTGTGTGTGTACGTGCGCTCAGCGCTGTGTGTGTGTGTGCACGCGTTCTAATGGGGCTGTGTGTGTGTGTGTGTGTACGCGCGCTGTAACGGGGCTGTATGTGTGTGTGTGTGTGTACGCGCGGTCTAACGGCGCTATGTGTGTGTGTGTACGCGCGGTCTAACGGCGCTGTGTGTGTGTGTGCACGCGTTCTAATGGGGCTGTGTGTGTGTACGCGCTCTAACGGCGCTGTGTGTGTGTGTGTGTGCACGCGTTCTAATGGGGCTGTGTGTGTGTGTGTGTGTGTGTACGCGCGCTGTAACGGGGCTGTGTATGTGTGTGTGTGTGTACGCGCAGTCTAACAGCGCTGTGTGTGTGTGTGTACACGCGCTCTAACGGGGCTGTGTATGTGTGTGTGTGTACGCGCGGTCTAACAGCGCTGTGTGTGTGTGTGTACACGCGCTCTAACGGGGCTGTGTATCTGTGTGTGTGTACGCGCGGTCTAACAGCGCTGTGTGTGTGTGTGTACGCGCGCTCTAACGGCGCTGTGTGTGTGTGTGTGTACGCGCGCTCTAACGGCGCTGTGTATGTGTGTGTGTGTACGCGCGGTCTAACAGCGCTGTGTGTGTGTGTGTGTGTACGCGCTCTAACGGCGCTGTGTGTGTGTGTGTGTGTGTACGCGCGGTCTAACAGCGCTGTGTGTGTGTGTGTGTGTACGCGCGCTCTAACGGCGC
>NW_026042356.1:0-52500 GCF_023856365.1 Brienomyrus brachyistius | reverse complement strand
CCGGTCTTATCCTCTCTTCATTGGCTGCCAGTTAAGTCTCGAATTGACTATAAAATACTGCTATTAACTTATAAAGCACTAAATGGCCTTGCACCAGAATACCTTAGTGAACTGCTGACCACATACAACCCTCCACGCTTGCTTCGCTCTCAAGCCATGGGATATCTGTTAGTGCCTAGGGTAGAAAGAGCTACGGCAGGCTGCAGAGCTTTCTCCTACAAAGCTCCTCAGCTGTGGAATGGTCTTCCACCGGATGTGCGGGTTTCAGGTTCACTCTCAATATTCAAGTCCAGACTAAAAACACACCTGTTTAGTTTAGCGTATAGGGACACTAGTTCTAGCCCTAGCTAACTCTTCACTCCCAGTCAGACCTGTAGTGTGAGGTGTAGAGCTGGGTGGGGATCGGTGCCATTGGCTTTGGATGAACTGGATTGTCAGTGCTGTCACTCTAGCTTTGCAATCTCTTGTGGAACTGGAGTGCTGACATTTCAGGGACTCCCCATGCCGGCATTCCCACTTGCCTCTCCCTCCTACTGATGCTGCCATAGCCATATCTGCCGGAGCTTGCAGATTGCATTTCATATTGTACTCACCTAGCTTTTAGCACTGCCAATAGCCTCCTCTACTATGCCTAATTGTACATTTTATTTCCCCTACTCCTCCTGGGGGGTGATGCCTGGAGACCTCAATCTATCAAGATATCCAGCACACCCGACCACCACCAGTGACGTCCCTGCATCCAGCTCGCCGTTCTGATCTTCCATGTATGACCCGCTGCCTTACCTCTGGTTGCCTGGCAATTGGAAGAAGACTCGGCTTCGGCATTGGCTTATCTTCCTTGCTCTCCTCTCTCTATTTGACTATCCCTGCCGGCCCCTGGAGGATGGGCTTCCCCTTTGAGTCTGGTCCCTCTCAAGGTTTCTTCCTTCTAGGGAGTTTTTCCTTACCACTGTCGCCTATGGCTTACTCACTGGGGGCTTTGGGTGAGGATACTGTAAAGCGCTTTGAGACAATGTAATGTTGTGATAATGCGCTATATAAAAATAAATTTGTTGTTATTGTTGTTGTGTCTGTACGCGCGCTCTAACGGCGCTTTGTGTGTGTGTGTGTGTACTCGCGCTCTAACGGCGCTGTGTGTGCATGTGTGTGTGTGTTTGTGTGTGTGCAAGTGCGCTCTAATGACGCTGTCTGTGCATGTGTGTGTGTGTGTATGTGTGTATGTGTGTGTATGCGCGCTCTAACGGCGCTGTGTGTATGTCTCTGTGTGTGTGTGTGTGTACGCGTGCTCTAACGGCGCTGTGTGTATGTGTGTGTGTGTGTACGCGTGCTCTAACGGCGCTCTGTGTGTGTGTGTGTGTGTATGCGTGCTCTAATGGCGCTGTGTGTGTGTGTGTGTGTGTATGCGTGCTCTAACGGCACTGTGTGTATGTGTGTGTGTGTGTGTACGCGTGCTCTAACGGCGCTGTGCATGAGTGTGTGTACGCGTGATCTAACGGCGCTGTGTGTGTGTGTGTGTGTGTACGCGCGCTCTAACGGCGCTGTGTGTATGTGTGTGTGTGTACGCGTGCTCTAACGGCGCTGTGTGTATGTGTGTGTGTACGTGTGCTCTAACGGCGCTGTGTGTATGTGTGTGTGTGTACGCGCGCTCTAACGGCGCTGTGTGTGCATGTGTGTGTGTGTACGCGTGCTCCAACTGCACTGTGTGCATGTGTGTATGTGTGTGTGTGTGTGTGTACGCGCTCTCTAACAGCGCTGTGTATGTGTGTGTGTACGCGCGCTCTAACAGAGCTGTTTGTATGTGTGTGTGTGTGTGTGTGTATACGCGCGCTCAAACAGCGCTGTGTGTGTGTGTACGCACGCTCTAACAGCGCTGCGTGTATGTGTGTGTGTGTACGCGCGCTCTAACAACGCTGTGTGTGTGTGTACGCATACTCTAATAGCGCTGTGTGTGTATGCGCGCTCTAACAGCGCTGTGTGTATGTGTGTGTGTGTACGCGCGCTCTAACGGCGCTGTCTGTGTGTTTGTGTGTACGCGCGGTCTAACGGCGCTGTGTATGTGTGTGTGTGTGTATGCGCGGTCTAACAGCGCTGTGTGTGTGTGTGTGTACGCGCACTCTAACGGCGCTGTGAGTGTGTATGCGTGGTCTAACAGCGCTGTGTGTGTGTGTGTGTACGCGCACTCTAACTGCGCTGTGTGTGTGTACGCGCGCTCTAACAGCGCTGTATGTGTGTGGGTGTACGCGCGCTCTAACGGCGCTGTGTATGTGTGTGTGTATGTATGTGTGTGTGTGCACGCACTCTAACGGGGCTGTATGTGTGTGTGTATGTATGTGTCTGTGTGTGGGTGTACGCGCGCTCTAACGGCGCTGTGTGTGTGTGTGCGTATGTATGTGTGTGTGTGTGTGTTTGTACACGCGCTCTAACGGCGCTGTGTGTGTGTACGCGCGCTCTAACGGCGCTGTGTATGTGTGTGTGTGTGTATGCGCGGTCTAACAGCGCTGTGTGTGTGTGTGTGTACGCGCACTCTAACGGCGCTGTGTGTGTGTATGCGCGGTCTAACAGCGCTGTGTGTGTGTGTGTGTACGCGCACTCTAACTGCGCTGTGTGTGTGTACGCGCGCTCCAACTGCGCTGTGTGTATGTGTGTGTGTATGCGCGCTCAAACGGTTCTGTGTATGTGTGTGTGTGTGTGTGTGTACGCGCGGTCTAACAGCGCTGTATGTGTGTGGGTGTACGCGCGCTCTAACGGCGCTGTGTGTGTGTGTGTATGTATGTGTGTGTGTGTGCACGCACTCTAACGGGGCTGTATGTGTGTGTGTATGTATGTGTCTGTGTGTGGGTGTACGCGCGCTCTAACGGCGCTGTGTGTGTGTGTGCGTATGTATGTGTGTGTGTGTGTGTGTGCACGCACTCTAACGGGGCTGTATGTGTGTGTGTATGTATGTGTCTGTGTGTGTGTGTACGCGCGCTCTAACGGAGCTGTATGTGTGTGTGTGTGTACGCGCGCTCTAACAGCGCTGTGTATGTGTGTGTACGCACGCTCTAATGGCGCTGTGAATGTGTGTGTACGTGCGTTCTAACGGCGCTGTGTGTGTATGTGTGTGTACGCGCGCTCTAACAACGCTGTGAGTGTGTGTGTACGCGCGCTCTAACAGCGCTGTTTGTATGTGTGTGTGTGTGTACGCGCGCTCTAACAGCGCTGTGTGTGTGTGTGTGTGTGTACGCGCGCTCTAATGGAGATGTGTGTATGTGTGTGTGTACGCGCGCTCTAACAGAGCTGTGTGTGTGTGTACGCGCGCTCTAACAGTGCTGTGTGTGTGTGTGTGTACGCGCGCTCTAACGGCGCTGTGTGTGTGTGTGTGTGTATGCGCGCTCTAACGGCGCTGTGTATGTGTGTGTGTGTATGCGCGCTCTAACGGCGCTGTGTGTGTTTGTGTCTGTACACGCGCTCTAACGGCGCTGTGTGTGTGTGTGTGTGTACGCGCGCTCTAACGGCGCTGTGTGTGTGTGTGTACGTGCACCCTAACGGCGCTGTGTGCATGTGTGTGTGTGTATGTGTGTGTATGTGCGCTCTAACGGCGCTATGTGTGTGTGTATGGGTGTGTATGTGCGCTCTAACGGCGCAATGTGTGTGTTTGTGTGTGTGTACGCGCACTCTAACGGCGCTGTGTGTGTGTGTATGCACGCTCTAACAGCGCTGCGTGTATGTGTGTGTGTGTACGCGCGCTCTAACAACGCTGAGTGTGTGTGTACGCATGCTCTAACAGCGCTGTGTGTATGTGTGTGTGTATGCGTGCTCAAACGGTTCTGTGTATGTGTGTGTGTGTGTACGTGCGTTCTAACGGCGCTGTGTGTGTATGTGTGTGTATGCGCGGTCTAACAACGCTGAGTGTGTGTGTACGCATGCTCTAACAGCGCTGTGTGTATGTGTGTGTGTATGCGTGCTCAAACGGTTCTGTGTATGTGTGTGTGTGTGTACGCGCGGTCTAACGGCGCTGTGTATGTGTGTGTGTGTGTGTATGCGCGGTCTAACAGTGTTGTGTGTGTGTGTGTGTACGCGCACTCTAACGGCGCTGTGTGTGTGTATGCGCGGTCTAACAGCGCTGTGTGTGTGTGTGTGTACGCGCACTCTAACTGCGCTGTGTGTGTGTACGCGCGCTCTAACTGCGCTGTGTGTATGTGTGTGTGTATGCGTGCTCAAACGGTTCTGTGTATGTGTGTGTGTGTGTACGCGCGGTCTAACAGCGCTGTATGTGTGTGGGTGTACGCGCGCTCTAACGGCGCTGTGTATGTGTGTGTGTATGTATGTGTGTGTGTGTGCACGCACTCTAACGGGGCTGTATGTGTGTGTGTATGTATGTGTGTGTGTGTGCACGCACTCTAACGGGGCTGTATGTGTGTGTGTATGTATGTGTCTGTGTGTGGGTGTACGCGTGCTCTAACGGCGCTGTGTGTGTGTGTGCGTATGTATGTGTGTGTGTGTGTGTGTGCACGCGCGGTCTAACAGTGTTGTGTGTGAGTGTGTGTACGCGCACTCTAACGGCGCTGTGTGTGTGTATGCGCGGTCTAACAGCGCTGTGTGTGTGTGTGTGTACGCGCACTCTAACTGCGCTGTGTGTGTGTACGCGCGCTCTAACTGCGCTGTGTGTATGTGTGTGTGTATGCGTGCTCAAACGGTTCTGTGTATGTGTGTGTGTGTGTACGCGCGGTCTAACAGCGCTGTATGTGTGTGGGTGTACGCGCGCTCTAACGGCGCTGTGTATGTGTGTGTGTATGTATGTGTGTGTGTATGCGCGCTCAAACGGTTCTGTGTATGTGTGTGTGTATGTACGCGCGGTCTAACAGCGCTGTATGTGTGTGGGTGTACGCGCGCTCTAACGGCGCTGTGTATGTGTGTGTGTATGTATGTGTGTGTGTGTGCACGCACTCTAACGGGGCTGTATGTGTGTGTGTATGTATGTGTCTGTGTGTGGGTGTACGCGCGCTCTAACGGCGCTGTGTGTGTGTGTGCGTATGTATGTGTGTGTGTGTGTGTGTGCACGCGCTCTAACGGGGGTGTATGTGTGTGTGTATGTATGTGTCTGTGTGTGTGTGTACGCGCGCTCTAACGGAGCTGTATGTGTGTGTGTGTGTACGCGCGCTCTAACAGCGCTGTGTATGTGTGTGTACGCACGCTCTAATGGCGCTGTGAATGTGTGTGTACGTGCGTTCTAACGGCGCTGTGTGTGTATGTGTGTGTACGCGCGCTCTAACAACGCTGTGAGTGTGTGTGTACGCGCGCTCTAACAGCGCTGTTTGTATGTGTGTGTGTGTGTACGCGCGCTCTAACAGCGCTGTGTGTGTGTGTGTGTGTGTACGCGCGCTCTAATGGAGATGTGTGTATGTGTGTGTGTACGCGCGCTCTAACAGAGCTGTGTGTGTGTACGCGCGCTCTAACAGTGCTGTGTGTGTGTGTGTGTACGCGCGCTCTAACGGCGCTGTGTGTGTGTGTGTGTGTATACGCGCGCTCTAACGGCGCTGTGTATGTGTGTGTGTGTATGCGCGCTCTAACGGCGCTGTGTGTGTTTGTGTCTGTACACGCGCTCTAACGGCGCTGTGTGTGTGTGTGTGTGTACACGCGCTCTAACGGCGCTGTGTGTGTGTGTGTACGTGCACCCTAACGGCGCTGTGTGCATGTGTGTGTGTGTATGTGTGTGTATGTGCGCTCTAACGGCGCTATGTGTGTGTGTATGTGTGTGTATGTGCGCTCTAACGGCGCAATGTGTGTGTTTGTGTGTGTGTGTTCGCGCACTCTAACGGCGCTGTGTGTGTGTGTATGTGTGTGTATGTGCGTTCTAACGGCGCTGTGTGCATGTGTGTGAGTGTATGTGTGTGTATGTGTACTCTAACGGCGCAATGTGTGTGTGTGTGTGTATGCGCGCTCTAACAGCGCTGTGTGTGCATGTGTGTGTGTGAATGCGCGCTCTAACGGCACTGTGTGCATGTGTGTGTATGTGTGTGTGTGTATGCACGCTCTAAGGGCGCTGTGTGTATGTGTGTGTGTGTACGCGCGCTCTAACGGCGCTGTGTGTGTGTGTGTGTATGTGTGTGTGTGTATGTGCGTTCTAACGGCGCTGTGTGCATGTGTGTGTGTGTATGTGCGTTCTAACGGCGCTATGTGTGTGTGTGTGTGTGTGTGTGTGTGTGAATGCGTGCTCTAACGGTGCTGTGTGTGCATGTGTGTGTGTGAATGCGTGCTCTAACGGTGCTGTGTGTGCATGTGTGTGTGTGTACTCGTGCTCTAACGGTGCTGTGTGTGCATGTGTGTGTGTGTACGCACTCTAACGGCGCTGTGTGTGTGTGTTTACGCGCGCTCTAATGGCGCTGTGTATGTGTGTGTGTGTACGCGCACTCTAACGGCGCTGTGTGTATGTGTTTACGCGCGCTCTAATGGCGCTGTGTATGTGTGTGTGTGTGTACGCGCACTCTAACGGCGCTGTGTGTGTGTGTTTACGCGCGCTCTAATGGCGCTGTGTATGTGTGTGTACGCACGCTCTAATGGCGCTGTGAATGTGTGTGTACTTGCGTTCTAACGGCGCTGTGTGTGTACGCACGCTCTAACAACGCTTCGTGTGTGTGTGTACGCGCGCTCTAACAGCGCTGTTTGTATGTGTGTGTGTGTACGCGCGCTCTAACAGCGCTGTGTGTGTGTGTGTGTGTACGCGCGCTGTAATGGCGATGTGTGTGTATGTGTGTGTGTGTACGCGCGCTCTAACAGCGCTGTTTGTATGTGTGTGTGTGTACGCGCGCTCTAACAGCGCTGTATGTGTGTGTGTGTACGCGCGCTCTAACAGCGCTGTGTGTGTATGTGTGTGTACGCACGCTCTAATGTCGCTGTGAATGTGTGTGTACTTGCGTTCTAACGGCGCTGTGTGTGTATGTGTGTGTACGCGCGCTCTAACAACGCTGTGTATGTGTGTGTACGCGCGCTCTAACAGCGCTGTTTGTATGTGTGTGTGTGTACGCGCGCTCTAATGACGCTGTGTGTATGTGTGTGTGTACACGCGCTCTAACTGAGCTGTGTGTGTGTGTGTGTACGCGCGCTCTAACAGTGCTGTGTGTTTGTGTGTATGTGCGCTCTAACGGTGCTATGTGTGTGTGTGTGTGTGTGTGTGTACGCGCGCTCTAACAGCGCTGTGTGTGCATGTGTGTGTGTGAATGCATGCTCTAACAGCGCTGTGTGTGTGTGTATGTGTGTGTATGTGCGTTCTAACGGCGCTGTGTGCATGTGTGTGTGTGTATGTGTGCTCTAACGGTGCTGTGTGTGTGTATGTGTGTGTATGTGCGTTCTAACGGCGCTGTGTGCATGCGTGTGTGTGTATGTGTGTGTATGTGCGCTCTAACGGCGCTATGTGTGTGTGTGTGTGTGTGTACGCGCGCTCTAACAGCGCTGTGTGTGCATGTGTGTGTGTGAATGCGTGCTCTAACGGCGCTGTGTGTGTGTGTATGTGTGTGTATGTGCGTTCTAACGGCGCTGTGTGCATGTGTGTGTGTGTATGTGTGCTTTAACGGCGCTATGTGTGTGTGTATGTGTGTGTACGCGCGCTCTAACGGTGCTGTGTGTGCATGTGTGTGTGTGTGTATGCGTGCTCTAACGGCGCTATGTGTGTGTGTGTGTGTGTACGCGCGCTCTAACAGCGCTGTGTGTGCATGTTTGTGTGTGAATGCGTGCTCTAACGGTGCTGTGTGTGCATGTGTGTGTGTGTATGTGTGCCCTAACGGTGCTGTGTGTGTTTGTATGTGTGTGTATGTGCGCTCTAACGGCGCTATGTGTGTGTGTGTGTGAATGCGTGCTCTAACGGTGCCGTGTGTGAATGTGCGTGTTTGTACGCGCGCTCTAACGGCGCTGTGTGTATGTGTGTGTGTGTGTGTACGCGTGCTCTAACGGCGCTGTGTGTGCATGTGCGTGTGTGTGTACGCGCGCTGTAACGGCGCTGTTCGTGCATGTGCGTGTGTGTATGCGCCCTCTAACGGAGCTGTGTGTGCATGTGCGTGTGTGTGTATGCGCGCTCTAACGGCGCTGTTCGTGCATGTGCGTGTGTGTACGCGCGCTCTAACGGTGCTGTGTGTATGTTTGTGTGTGTGTGTACGCGTGCTCTAACGGTGCTGTGTGTGCATGTGTGTGTGTGTATGAGTTCTCTAACGGCGCTGTGTGTGCATGTGCGTGTGTGTGTACGCGCGCTCTAACGGCGCTGTTCGTGCATGTGCGTTTGTGTACGCATGCTCTAACGGCGCTGTGTGTGCATGAGTGTGTATGTGTGTGTGTGTGCAAGTGCGCTCTAATGGCGCTGTGTGTGCGTGTGTGTGTGTGTATGTGTGTGTGTGTGTACGCGCGATCTAACAACGCTGTGTGTGCATGTGTGTATGTGTGTGAATGCGTGCTCTAACGGCGCTGTGTGTGTGTGTATGTGTGTGTATGTGCGTTGTAACGGCGCTGTGTGCATGTGTGTGTGTGTATGTGTGCTTTAATGGCGCTATGTGTGTGTGTATGTGTGTGTACGCGCGCTCTAACGGTGCTGTGTGTGCATGTGTGTGTGTGTGTATGCGTGCTCTAACGGCGCTATGTGTGTGTGTGTGTGTGTACGCGCGCTCTAACAGCGCTGTGTGTGCATGTTTGTGTGTGAATGCGTGCTCTAACGGTGCTGTGTGTGCATGTGTGTGTGTGTATGTGTGCCCTAACGGTGCTGTGTGTGTGTGTATGTGTGTGTATGTGCGCTCTAACGGCGCTATGTGTGTGTGTGTGTGAATGCGTGCTCTAACGGTGCCGTGTGTGCATGTGCGTGTTTGTACGCGCGCTCTAACGGCGCTGTGTGTATGTGTGTGTGTGTGTGTACGCGTGCTCTAACGGCGCTGTGTGTGCATGTGCGTGTGTGTGTACGCGCGCTGTAACGGCGCTGTTCGTGCATGTGCGTGTGTGTATGCGCCCTCTAACGGAGCTGTGTGTGCATGTGCGTGTGTGTGTACGCGCGCTCTAACGGCGCTGTTCGTGCATGTGCGTGTGTGTACGCGCGCTCTAACGGTGCTGTGTGTATGTTTGTGTGTGTGTGTACGCGTGCTCTAACGGTGCTGTGTGTGCATGTGTGTGTGTGTATGCGTTCTCTAACGGCGCTGTGTGTGCATGTGCGTGTGTGTGTACGCGCGCTCTAACGGCGCTGTTCGTGCATGTGCGTTTGTGTACGCATGCTCTAAAGGCGCTGTGTGTGCATGAGTGTGTATGTGTGTGTGTGTGCAAGTGCGCTCTAATGGCGCTGTGTGTGCGTGTGTGTGTGTATGTGTGTGTGTGTGTACGCGCGATCTAACAACGCTGTGTGTGCATGTGTGTATGTGTGTGAATGCGTGCTCTAACGGCGCTGTGTGTGTGTGTATGTGTGTGTATGTGCGTTGTAACGGCGCTGTGTGCATGTGTGTGTGTGTATGTGTGCTTTAATGGCGCTATGTGTGTGTGTATGTGTGTGTACGCGCGCTCTAACGGTGCTGTGTGTGCATGTGTGTGTGTGTGTATGCGTGCTCTAACGGCGCTATGTGTGTGTGTGTGTGTGTACGCGCGCTCTAACAGCACTGTGTGTGCATGTTTGTGTGTGAATGCGTGCTCTAACGGTGCTCTGTGTGCATGTGTGTGTGTGTATGTGTGCCCTAACGGTGCTGTGTGTGTGTGTATGTGTGTGTATGTGCGCTCTAACGGCGCTATGTGTGTGTGTGTGTGAATGCGTGCTCTAACGGTGCTGTGTGTGCATGTGCGTGTTTGTACGCGCGCTCTAACGGCGCTGTGTGTATGTGTGTGTGTGTGTGTACGCGTGCTCTAACGGCGCTGTGTGTGCATGTGCGTGTGTGTGTACGCGCGCTGTAACGGCGCTGTTCGTGCATGTGCGTGTGTGTATGCGCCCTCTAACGGAGCTGTGTGTGCATGTGCGTGTGTGTGTACGCGCGCTCTAACGGCGCTGTTCGTGCATGTGCGTGTGTGTACGCGCGCTCTAACGGTGCTGTGTGTATGTTTGTGTGTGTGTGTACGCGTGCTCTAACGGTGCTGTGTGTGCATGTGTGTGTGTATGCGTGCTCTAACGGCGCTGTGTGTGCATGTGCGTGTGTGTGTACGCGCGCTCTAACGGCGCTGTTCGTGCATGTGCGTTTGTGTACGCATGCTCTAACGGCGCTGTGTGTGCATGAGTGTGTATGTGTGTGTGTGTGCAAGTGCGCTCTAATGGCGCTGTGTGTGCGTGTGTGTGTGTATGTGTGTGTGTGTGTACGCGCGATCTAACAACGCTGTGTGTGCATGTGTGTATGTGTGTGTACGCGCACTCTAACGGCGCTGTGTGTGCATGTGTGTGTATGTGTGTGTGTGTATGCACGCTCTAAGGGCGCTGTGTGTATGTGTGTGTGTACGCGTGCTCTAACGGCGCTGTGTGTGTGTGTGTGTGTATGTGTGTGTACGCATGCTCTAACGGCGCTGTGTGTGCATGAGTGTGTATGTGTGTGTGTGTGTGCAAGTGCGCTCTAATGGCGCTGTGTGTGCATGTGTGTGTGTGTATGTGTGTGTGTGTACGCGCGTCTAACAACGCTGTGTGTGCATGTGTTTATGTGTGTGTACGCGCGCTCTAATGGTGCTGTGTGCCAGTGTGTGTGTGTACGCGCGCTCTAAGGGCGCTGTGTGTGCATGTGTGTGTATGTGTGTGTGTGTACGCGCGTCTAACAACGCTGTGTGTGTATGTGTGTGTGTGTGTGTACGCGTGCTCTAACGGCGCTGTGTGTGCATGTGCGTGTGTGTGTACGCGCGCTGTAACGGCGCTGTTCGTGCATGTGCGTGTGTGTATGCGCCCTCTAACGGAGCTGTGTGTGCATGTGCGTGTGTGTGTACGCGCGCTCTAACGGCGCTGTTCGTGCATGTGCGTGTGTGTACGCGCGCTCTAATGGTGCTGTGTGTATGTTTGTGTGTGTGTGTACGCGTGCTCTAACGGTGCTGTGTGTGCATGTGTGTGTGTGTATGCGTGCTCTAACGGCGCTGTGTGTGCATGTGCGTGTGTGTGTACGCGCGCTCTAACGGCGCTGTTCGTGCATGTGCGTTTGTGTACGCATGCTCTAACGGCGCTGTGTGTGCATGAGTGTGTATGTGTGTGTGTGTGCAAGTGCGCTCTAATGGCGCTGTGTGTGCGTGTGTGTGTGTATGTGTGTGTGTGTGTACGCGCGATCTAACAACGCTGTGTGTGCATGTGTGTATGTGTGTGTATGCGCACTCTAACGGCGCTGTGTGTGCATGTGTGTGTATGTGTGTGTGTGTATGCACGCTCTAAGGGCGCTGTGTGTATGTGTGTGTGTACGCGTGCTCTAACGGCGCTGTGTGTGTGTGTGTGTGTATGTGTGTGTACGCATGCTCTAACGGCGCTGTGTGTGCATGAGTGTGTATGTGTGTGTGTGTGTGTGCAAGTGCGCTCTAATGGCGCTGTGTGTGCATGTGTGTGTGTGTATGTGTGTGTGTGTACGCGCGACTAACAACGCTGTGTGTGCATGTGTTTATGTGTGTGTACGCGCGCTCTAATGGTGCTGTGTGCCAGTGTGTGTGTGTACGCGCGCTCTAAGGGCGCTGTGTGTGCATGTGTGTGTATGTGTGTGTGTGTATCCGTGCTCTAAGGGCACTGTATGTATGTGTGTGTGTGTACGCGCGCTCTAAGGGCGCTGTGTGTGCATGAGTGTGTATGTGTGTGTGTGTGCAAGTGTGCTCTAATGGCGCTGTGTGTGCATGTGTGTGTGTGTATGTGTGTGTGTGTGTACGCGCGATCTAACAACGCTGTGTGTGCATGTGTGTATGTGTGTGTACGCGCACTCTAACGGCGCTGTGTGTGCATGTGTGTGTATGTGTGTGTGTGCATGCACGCTCTAAGGGCGCTGTGTGTATGTGTGTGTGTGTACGCGTGCTCTAACTGCGCTGTGTGTGTGTGTGTGTGTGTATGTGTGTGCAAGTGCGCTCTAATGGCGCTGTGTGTGCATGTGTGTGTGTGTGTGTGTATGTGTGTGTATGTGTACGCGCGATCTAACAACGCTGTGTGTGCATGTGTGTATGTGTGTGTACGCGCGCTCTAATGGTGCTGTGTGCCAGTGTGTGTGTGTACGCGCGCTCTAAGGGCGCTGTATGTATGTGCGTGTGTGTACGCGCGCTCTAAGGGCGCTGTGTGTGCATGTGTGTGTATGTGTGTGTGTGTATCCGTACTCTAAGGGCACTGTATGTATGTGTGTGTGTGTACGCACGCTCTAAGGGCGCTGTGTATGCATGTGTGTGTATGTGTGTGTGTGTATCCGCGCTCTAAGGGCGCTGTATGTATGTGTGTGTGTGTACGCGCGCTCTAACGGCGCTGTGTGTGCATGTGTGTGTATGTGTGTGTGTGAATTCGTGCTCTAACGGAGCTGTTTGTGCGTGTGTGTGTATGTGTGTGTGTGTGCAAGTGCGCTCTAATGGCGCTGTGTGTATGTGTGTGTGTGTATGCGCGCTCTAAGGGCGCTGTGTGTATGTATGTGTGTACGCGCGCTCTAACGGCGCTGTGTGTGCATGTGTGTGTATGTGTGTGTGTGTGAATGCGTGCTCTAATGGTGCTGTGTGTATATGTGTGTGTGTGTGTGTGTGTGTACGCGCGCTCTAATGGCGCTGTGTGTGCGTGTGTGTGTATGTGTGTGTGTGCATGCACGCTCTAAGGGCGCTGTGTGTATGTGTGTGTGTGTACGCGTGCTCTAACTGCGCTGTGTGTGTGTGTGTGTGTGTATGTGTGTGCAAGTGCGCTCTAATGGCGCTGTGTGTGCATGTGTGTGTGTGTGTGTGTATGTGTGTGTATGTGTACGCGCGATCTAACAACGCTGTGTGTGCATGTGTGTATGTGTGTGTACGCGCGCTCTAATGGTGCTGTGTGCCAGTGTGTGTGTGTACGCGCGCTCTAAGGGCGCTGTATGTATGTGCGTGTGTGTACGCGCGCTCTAAGGGCGCTGTGTGTGCATGTGTGTGTATGTGTGTGTGTGTATCCGTACTCTAAGGGCACTGTATGTATGTGTGTGTGTGTACGCACGCTCTAAGGGCGCTGTGTATGCATGTGTGTGTATGTGTGTGTGTGTATCCGCGCTCTAAGGGCGCTGTATGTATGTGTGTGTGTGTACGCGCGCTCTAACGGCGCTGTGTGTGCATGTGTGTGTATGTGTGTGTGTGAATTCGTGCTCTAACGGAGCTGTTTGTGCGTGTGTGTGTATGTGTGTGTGTGTGCAAGTGCGCTCTAATGGCGCTGTGTGTATGTGTGTGTGTGTATGCGCGCTCTAAGGGCGCTGTGTGTATGTATGTGTGTACGCGCGCTCTAACGGCGCTGTGTGTGCATGTGTGTGTATGTGTGTGTGTGTGAATGCGTGCTCTAATGGTGCTGTGTGTATATGTGTGTGTGTGTGTGTGTGTGTACGCGCGCTCTAATGGCGCTGTGTGTGCGTGTGTGTGTATGTGTGTGTGTATGCGCGCTCTATGGGCTCTGTTTGTATGTGTGTGTATGCGCGCTCTAATGGCGCTGTGTGTGTGTGTGTGTGTATGTGTGTGTGTGTGAATGCGTGCTCTAACGGTGCTGTGTGTATATGTGTGTGTGCGTGTGTGTGTACGCGCGCTCTAATGGCGCTGTGTGTGCATGTGTGTGTATGTGTGTGTGTATGCGCGCTCTAAGGGCTCTGTGTGTATGTGTGTCTATGCGCGCTCTAATGGCGCTGTGTGTGTGTGTGTGTGTGTGTATGTGTGTGTGTGTATGCGCGCTCTAAGGGCTCTGTGTGTATGTGTGTGTATGCGCGCTCTAATGGCGCTGTGTGTGTGTGTGTGTGTGTACGCGCGCTCTAATGGCGCTGTGTGTGCATGTGTGTGTATGTGTGTGTGTATGCGCGCTCTAAGGGCTCTGTGTGTATGTGTGTGTATGCGCGCTCTAATGGCGCTTTGTGTGTGTGTGTGTGTGTGTATGTGTGTGTGTGTACGCGCGCTCTAATGGCACTGTGTGTGCATGTGTGTGTATGTGTGTGTGTGAATGCGTGCTCTAACGGTGCTGTGTGTATATGTGTGTGTGTGTGTGTGTGTACACGCGCTCTAATGGCGCTGTGTGTGCATGTGTGTGTATGTGTGTGTGTATGCGCGCTCTTAGGGCTCTGTGTGTATGTGTGTGTATGCGCGCTCTAATGGCGCTGTGTGTGTGTGTGTGTGTGTGTGTGTATGTGTGTATGCGTGCTCTGAGGGCGCTGTGTGTATGTGTGTGTATGCGCGCTCTAATGGCGCTGTGTGTGTGTGTGTGTATGTGTGTGTGTATGCGCGCTCTAATGGCGCTGTGTGTGTGTGTGTGTATGCGCGCTTTAATGGCGCTGTGTGTGTGTGTATGTGTGTGTGTGTATGCGTGCTCTAACGGCGCTGTGTGTGTATATGTGTGTATGTGTGTGTGTGTATGCGTGCTCTAACGGCGCTGTGTGTGCATGTGTGTGTATGTGTGTGTGTGTATGCGTGCTCTAACGGTGCTGTGTGTATATGTGTGTGTGTGTACGCGCGCTGTAAGGGCGCTGTGTGTATGTGTGTGTGTGTATGCGTGCTCTATCGGTGCTGTGTGTGCATGTGTGTGTATATGTGCGTGTGTACGCGCGCTCTAACGGTGCTGTGTGCATGTGTGTGTACGTGTGTACGCGCTCTAAGGGTGCTATGTGTGTGTGCATGGTGCTGTGTGTATGTGTTTATGTGTGTGTACGCGTGCTCTAATGGTGCTGTGTGCCAGTGTGTGTGTGTACGCGCGCTCTAAGGGCGCTGTATGTATGTGTGTGTGTGTACGCGCGCTCTAAGGGCGCTGTGTGTGCATGTGTGTGTATGTGTGTGTGTGTATCCGTGCTCTAAGTGCACTGTATGTATGTGTGTGTGTGTACGCGCACTCTAAGGGCGCTGTGTGTGCATGAGTGTGTATGTGTGTGTGTGTGCAAGTGCGCTCTAATGGCGCTGTGTGTGCATGTGTGTGTGTGTATGTGTGTGTGTGTACGCGCGATCTAACAACGCTGTGTGTGCATGTGTGTATGTGTGTGTACGCGCACTCTAACGGCGCTGTGTGTGCATGTGTGTGTATGTGTGTGTGTATGCACGCTCTAAGGGCGCTGTGTGTATGTGTGTGTGTGTACGCGTGCTCTAACGGCGCTGTGTGTGTGTGTGTGTATGTGTGTGCAAGTGCGCTCTAATGGCGCTGTGTGTGCATGTGTGTGTCTGTGTATGTGTTTGTATGTGTACGCGCGATCTAACAACGCTGTGTGTGCATGTGTGTATGTGTGTGTACGCGCGCTCTAATGGTGCTGTGTGCCAGTGTGTGTGTGTACGCGCGCTCTAAGGGCGCTGTATGTATGTGTGTGTGTGTATCCGTGCTCTAAGGGCACTTTTATGTATGTGTGTGTGTGTACGCGCGCTCTAACTTCCCACAGTGTAGAACCACCCTCTCGTTTTGTGATAATTTGAACTACTCCCATAATTACATAGTGATATTGAAGGAAAACATTTGTTGTAATGAACTGAAGCATTTTAGAAATCATAAATGTAATTTCATTAAAATATTTTTTTTAAAAGAGGCGTCGATATAAAATACTGATGTCAATGCATTTTCAGCGTCATTGTCATCGACTGTGTCGACTGTTCGCCTCAGCCCTACTGATCTCTGGCCGTAACCTCTTTCCAGATACGAATTTTGTGGATTTAATAGCATCAACAAGGGAATCATTTTCAGTTACATAAGCAGCAGGCAGAGTGTTTAACTACATCACCCATGTAAAGCTCAGAGGAAAGAGAAACATGCTGTTATCAATTCCGCCTGCTAGTGCCAAAGTTTCTGCAGTAAGAGTTCTCCGCACAGCTCTCCGAATGCGCCTTCCAGCAGAGGGGAGATCTGCCCTCTTCACCAGTCACCATTATTAGATGCCCTCTTTGAGTTCCTCCATCAGGCAGATTTCAAAATTTCCTATTTCTAATGCTCATGTTGGAATTTCAAAGTAACTCGCTCTGATTTGACGTTGCGCAGGTCCTTGCTTGCTTCCTGTAAGCTCTGGTCATTAGCATGCTTTGTATTAGATGCTAAACTGCTACACATTAAACATCATTGTCTAGCTACCCAGAGCAGTTATCCAGTGTTAGATCCCAGCTGGTCTTTCTCTCTTTCAGTAAGAAGGGACTCTAGTTCAGCTGCATTGGATGGATCCACTGGAATAGGATGTAGGTTATCAATGTAACTTTCCCGCTGCAAATACTGGTTCTGTGAGACAATATCAACTGCATGCCCACAAAGGTGAACTTTCCATATTCTTCACGTCTGATCTGGAAAACTGTTTTTAGATGAACGACCACTGTTTTCTCAAAGTGACTGCCATAACACTGGATCCTCCCTCTAGCCAGACGGGTCCTGCAGGGTCCTCCTGAGAGACCCTTACTCCTCTATCCAGCATTGTTTCTTTGACTTTGTTATACTAGTAAAGAGCTGCATCTGATAGACTGTAGAGTCGTCAGGTTTGTCCGTACGGTTAATGGATATGAGGTGAATGAGGCGTGACACCTGCAGGGGTTATTACTGGACAAGAAGTTATTAAGTGTAAATGTGTTAAACACATCAGGATGTGCGGCTGGAGCCGGAGAAGCGTGATGCCGGGCAATCTCTAGCTGATCTCTAACAATCTCTAGCTGATCTCTGACAATCTCTAGCTGATCTCTAACAATCTCTAGCTGATCTCCGACAATCTCTAGCTGATCTCCAACAATCTCTAGCTGATCTCCAACAATCTCTTGCTGATCTCCGACAATCTCTAGCTGATCTCTGACAATCTCTAGCTGATCTCTAACAATCTCTAGCTGATTTCTAACAGTCTCTAACAGGCTTTTCTGTTTGTCACTAGTTCACACTGCGGAGCCGATCTGACAAAGCAGCGGATATTCTGAGTGCTATTTTACATTAGATGGCACCGCTTAGAAATAGGGGTTGCTTAACCTGTGTCGTAAATTATATATACCTACATTGTGTCGCTATACAGTGACAGAGATCAATCAATGAAATTTATTTATAAAGCACATTCCGTTGACCAGAGTGCTGTACAAGTATAGGAAACAAGTTAGTTGATACTATACAGTGAGCATTAATACAATAAAATAGCACAGGACACAAATCGATAATATAAGATAAAAATAATAATAATACTAATAAAGAAGATAAGATTATAAGCCATCTTAAGAAAATTAAGAGGAATAAAATGCACATGAAATCAGATGGTTGTCATGAAAATCAGGGTTTTGAAATGATTAATATTCTGGGCAGCTCTCAACTGCAAGGGGAGGCAGTTCCACAAACTGGGGGCAACTACTGAAAAGGCTCTGTCACCTCTGGCTTTGAGCTTTGTTCTGGGGATATTAAATAGGTGCTGATCAGAGGATCGCAGAGCTCTGGAAGGAGAGTAAGGAACAAGGAGCTCCGACAGGTAAGCATGTGCCAAGTCATTTAAACTTTTAAAAACTGTTACGTCTTAAAATGTATCATTTGTGTTCTATCAGTTTTCTGATCCCTTCTATGAACAGGCCTTGAAGATAACAACGTAATGAGCAAGTCCACACCCCTTAATTAACAAGACCCGTTTTGGTTGGCTGAGAAGACATCTTGGTTGGAGATAAAAGCTTGGCTGTCCTGTTCAGAAGAGAGAGGGAGGGAATCACTCGGTTGTCCCTGCAGATTGGCTGGTTGTTGTGGCTGTTGTGCTCAGGTTGCAGGCTGGTTGTGGTTATGCTTGGTTATACTTTTTGTTTTAATGATAGGATGTGTTTTTGCAGTCAGCCTTTTCTTACAACTTTAAACGTGCCCAGAGTATATGAACATGATAGCAAACTGCAATGACACCAGTTATTGTGCATGTTGGCTCCTCTGAGGCCCGGAACTGTAAGTACAGCTCAGAAGTACAATCATGTCACTACGGGCCAAACCTCCGCAGATCCCACTTCATACAGGCATGTTCTAGACGACCTAGAACAAACATGAAAAGGCGGGAGTCTGCACCGTCTCGGAGTCCAATGCCAGGATGCCGCGGCCATCTGGACCTATAAGGATCGAACCCTGAAAAACATCCATGCTAGATTTACAGATATTAATACTGTGCACTTTTGGTCAGATGGTCCAAGTAAACAACACAAAAATATAAAGACCTTTTTCCTCCTCTCTGCTGTCCCTTCCTGGCTGGGATTCAAAAATGCTGCATGGAATTTCTTTCTTGCGTTGCATGAAGAAGGTGCCCCAGGTGGCGTTGGGACAACAGTAAGAAGGACAGTATTGTGCTCAGAGGAGGAGCATTGTGGATGGGAAAGCATGTTAGGAGATGGTGTCAGGCAGCCTAAATGCCATCAAACTGCAATTTGTCACACGTGGAGACGTCAAACGTACGACACTCTCCTCATGCATATATAATATATGGAGATATATGGAGGGGTGTGTGTGTATATATATATATATATATATATATATATATATATATATATATATATATATATATATATATATTATATACACACACACACACTATATTACCAAGTACTGGGACACTCCTCCAAATCACTGAATTCAGGAGTTCCAGTCACTTCCATAGACACAGGTGTATAAAATCAAGCACCTAGGCATGCAGACTGCTTCTACAAACATTTGTGAAAGAATGGGTCACTCTCAGGAGCTCAGTGAATTCAAGCATGGTACCATGATAGCTACCTTTCCCTGAAAGTTAGTGCACGGATCATGGCGAAAACAAATATGCGCTTTGTTTTCGGTCTACTGTGAATAATACTAATGTTTTATGGATTATTAGGGTGGCTTTTTCATGGAAGATGTTTAAAATATATGCCTCATTGCACACAGGATTAGTCTGGAATATTTTAACTCATAGAGTTTCAACTTGGAAGTCCAGATCAGGTAAGTTCTTTTGATTGCAAAGACATGCCATTCATGTCTGTGCGTTATACCTATCCAAAGTTACGAGCCTGATATTAATATGTGTGAAAATCAGCACATTGTGGGTCTTTCGGGTTCTCAGGGTTAACAAACAGATGAATATTAAGCCGTTGTGATAAGCATTGATGTGCTTTCATGAGTGGTCTTTACTGGTCTTGAAATAAAACCTCAAGTCCTCTATGTCCGAGACTGAGACTAGACCGAGTCAAAATAATGTCAATTCTCAGTCGAGACCAAGACTAAAAAACAATCGTTTTGAGACCGGCCTCAAGTAGTGCAACACTCGACTTGCACATCCATTGGCTTTCTATATTACTTTGTGGGTGATTATTAATTAATAGTTCAATGTTCGCATGTACACTTCACGTTCAACAGCTGGCGGTGATTGGACACAGTGCGGTCATTAATGAAGATGTATAGCAATCTGAAATCCAGGGGTGTGCATTGTGCCTCAGTCCATTTCTTAAACCAGACTATTCTGAACACGTCTGTTGTGTTCTACGCATACACCAGTAGATGGCGGTAATGGTTCTGGAATGTGAGGTTGCTGGGATATGGGATAGAGGAGGAGAAAGAGATTGTGTCAGAGGTCTGTCACTGTTATGCACCGTCTTTGTTAAAACTTGGTAACAGTGATCATGTCCAGTTATTCTTGTTCTACGTGACACAACAGTGTCATCATATTACTTCACGAATACCTGGCTGCAGGAGGCGGCTGGGAGCGCGTGTCCTCTGTCAGCCCCCAGACCAATCTCAAGCCCCAAATGTCATTCCGTAAGAAGCCATTTTACGGAATGCCGAAAGCACCAAAACATATTGCTTTTTTTCATTTTATTACAGTACCGGCCCTTACAGTCTTGATTGACTCTTGATTTGAAGTGTGATGAATTGAGCAAATATATTGTTTGAAATTTTGGTCACAAGCAATGAAGCATGACTTTTACCTACAGATTTACATTTATATATTTGGAATTTTGCCATTATAATAATAACATTGATCATGCACACATGAGACTTTTTCAGTACGTGGTTTTCTGTCAGACCAAACAATACATTCTAGCAAAGTAAAACAAAGTTTTCAACAATACATTCAGAAATAAAAACCGTGACATAACCACAGTTTTAGGCCAAGTTTCAAGACGGAACGACTGGGGTTATGGGGTTATGGTCACAAGACAGAAAGATGGCGTTTGACACGGTATTAGCTGTCGTTTTGACATATATTTTGTTGAAATCATTATCTGCCTGGCAGTTGTAACGTTTTAAATACTTCCTCATAATTTAAGCAGTAACACTGATGTGCATGTTTTCCTCAGAAAAGGACTTTTTCTTTTATTCTCATGTCAGTAAATCAGGAATCCTAACGTCTATGTGTTTCCATGCCGATGTGCTCTGCTTGTAAACCCATAAAGACGTCGTCCGCCATCTTTACATCTTGTAACTTCCCCTGATCACGTAAGTTCTATCCTGAAACTGGGGGCATAAAACTGTGGTGACATCATGGTCCCGTGGCTCTGCAGATGGATGCATCTCCGTGGGGGGGGGGCATGGCGGCATTGCTGTGAGACGTACAGACAGGGCTGACTCTGAAGGGGAGCAGCGCACTGGACAGGGCTGACTCTGAAGGGGAGCAGCGCACTGGACAGGGCTGACTCTGAAGGGGAGCAGCGCACTGGACAGGGCTGACTCTGAAGGGGAGCAGCGCGCTGGACAGGGCTGACTCTGAAGGGTAGCAGCACACTGGAGAGGGCTGACTCTGAAGGGGAGCAGCGCACTGGACAGGGCTGACTCTGAAGGGGAGCAGCACACTGGAGAGGGATGACTCTGAAGGGGAGCAGCGCACTGGACAGGGCTGACTCTGAAGGGGAGCAGCGCTCTGGACAGGGCTGACTCTGAAGGGGAGCAGCGCACTGGACAGGGCTGACTCTCAAGGGGAGCAGCGCGCTGGACAGGGCTGACTGAAGGGGAGCAGCGCGCTGGACAGGGCTGACTCTGAAGGGGAGCAGCACACTGGAGAGGGCTGACTCTGAAGGGGAGCAGAAACATGATGGAGAGCAGCTTCGATACAGGATTGTGAGAAGCAGGCTGGGCAGGGGCACCATGTCAAAGCAGTCAGAGAATATGAGAGCCGGACTGGACACGAGAAAAACCAAATCAGAACGTGATTTGAGGAAAGTCCCAGAGAAGCAGAGGACAAGGCCTATGGGGCAGTTAAACAGGAGAAGACCGGTCCCAATGTACACCAAGTCAGACACGGAACTGGTGAGACCGACGGCGTCAGACTGAGCAGAGTCCAGCCATGAGAGACCCGTAGAACAGGGCCTGGAGAGGTACGTCGAGGACAGGGGCAGCCAAGACACCAGCTTCATGAATGTTCATAATGAAAGGGCTATGAAAGCAAAAATAAAGAGTACTGCCGACTTACACTCTAAAAAATAATTTGTTAGGTCTACTTAATTAGTTAAATATTCTACTGAATACTGTATACAGTCTCCAAAACAGCCATAAAGTTGAATAAAACCTTGTCTGAAATGGTATCAAAAACACAGGACATTACAAATTAAAGGTCGGACTTACAGCAGGGCTGCTGATTAAATGTGAATTTGGTAGGTGTAAGTGTCACAGTTGTACTACAATCCAAGTTGCGCAACACATGTCCAGATCATTACAATGACACCTAAAAACACTGCTGATCAGCCACCTTCTGGCTTCCAAACTAGCCTGGTGTCCCTCCCTCCTGTTTTCCACCATTTCACTGTCATCTGGCTCATGCTCCTGAGGAGGTGGTATGCCAGCACGGACTGCAGTGTCGTGCAGCATGGCATACACAACAATGACTGCACAGCACCACTGCACTGTCATCCGGCTCATGCTCCTGAGGAGGTGGTATGCCAGCACGGACTGCAGTGTCGTGCAGCATGGCATACACAACAATGACTGCACAGCACCACTGCACTGTCATCCGGCTCATGCTCCTGAGGAGGTGGTTTGCCAGCACGGACTGCAGTGTTGTGCAGCAAGGCACACACAACAATTACTGCACAGCACCACTTGTGGGAGAAGCATAAACACCCTGAGGACTATGCAGTCACCAGAACTGCGTCTTGCAAACGGCCAGAGCATCCTCTACAACACTGCACGTTTGCTGATGTGTAGCATTGCACCTCACCTCAGTCACAGTTTGAAGACTCACCAGAAGAGTGAGGAGGTATTCACACAGGGGATATCCACTACATCTCAGTAACCAGCCACCGGCAAATCCGCACTGAGGCCACCAACTTGGCCTGCAGCTCTGCAGAATTTGAGGTAAGAAAGTATTTTTTTTACATCATTTATTTTTGTGATTCCACTGTAAGCTTTGTACTTACATTATTCAAACTTAAAGTTTAAAACTAAAAAGCTTAAAATGTTTTACTGTGTACTAGTGTAAATATCTTTTATGCATGTTCTGAGTCTAATATTGTTGCTCATAGCTCAAAGGTAAACTTGTTCACGGCTGCCATAGTCTGGAAATTTGTAACAGTGATTCTCCAGCTGCCCCCAGACCACTTCTCAAGCCCAGGAAACTTCTGCATTGTGTGTATAGAACATTTCAAAGTCAAAGGAATACTGGGTGAAATGCACAGAGCAGGCGTGGGGAACCTGGTCCATGGGGAGCCGATGTGGGGTTTTTGGGACGATCTCTCAGTCAGCCAATCACAGTGGGTCCCCAAGACTGGAGGTGAGAAGCACAGTTTATTATTGACTGATGGAGAGGTCATCCCAAAAACCCGCACCGACATCGGGCCAATATGGTTCACGTCCCTCACCCCTGGCCTGGACTGTGTGAGGTGAGCCCATCAATCCTGTACACCAGGACAGTGTTTCCCCTACCATTATATTAGGGGGGCGCCCTGCCTCCCAAACGGCACCTCCCGCCCCCCCCCGAAGGTGAAGTTAATGTAATTTAATTTTATTTACTATATAGCGCCAGATCGCAACAGTCATTTAAGGTTAACTTTCCTATAGAACACGTCTATATGTTGTCCTTTTAGACAAACTAAATAGCCTTTTGTTATTTATTTTATTTACACAGCTTGTCATTTTTCGTCTCTACACGGTCACGTGTTTACAAGTCTCTCTCTGTGTCTGTATCGCGCATGGTGGAGCTCCACCCCGATGCGTGTGCACAGACACGCGTGCACGCACACAGGTGAGCACACTCCCCCTAGCGGACAGAGAGTGTGCATCGGAAAATATGTCGCATCAACCACCCGGTCAGTAGTGCAAACTGCCTCCCTCCCAGATGTGCTGAACACCTACTACACAGGTTTAAAGCAATGCTGTGGTTCCAAGGAGCTTCAAGGCCACCACCATAGTCCCTGTGCTGAAGAAGTCTTCAGCATCCTGCCACAATGACTACTGACCTGTGGCTCTCACGTCCATCATCATGAAGTGTTTCGAGAGGCTCCTCATGAGGCTCATCAAGACCCTGCTGCCCTCCTCACTGAACCCCCTGCAGTTCATGTGTCACCGTAGCCATTCAGCGGACGATGCCATAACCACCATCCTCCATCTGGCCTGTACCCACCTGGACAATAAAGACACTTACATCCAAATGCTCTTTATAGAGTTCAGGTCAGCATTCAACACAATCATTCTGTAGCAGCTGACTGGGATGCTTGTTGACTTCAGAAGAACTTGCAGTGACCACTCTCTGCTGCACATCGATGGCTCATCCGTGGAGATCGTCAAGAGAACCAAATTCCTTGGTATCCATCTGGCGGAGAACTTCACCTGGTCCCTCAGGCTCAGCTCCATAGTCAAGAGAGCAGCACCTCTATTTTCTTTGGAAGCGGAGAAAAGTCTATCTCCTATCATCAATCCTCACAACATTCTACAGGGGAACCACTGAGAGCATCCGGAGCAGCTACATCACGGTCTGCTTTGGGACTGCAAGATCCTACAGTGGGTAGTGAGGACAGCTGAGAAGATCATTGGAGTCTCTCTCCCCTCCATCACGAACATTCACACCCCACACTGCATCCGCAAAGCCACCAACATTGTGGACAATCCCACCCACCCCTCACATTATTACCCTCTTGGCATCTGGAAAAAGGTACCAGAGCAATAAGGCCTTTACAACCAGACTCAGAAACAGTTTCTTCCCCCATGCCGTCGGATTACTGAACACTCAGGGACTGACTTGATACCACACGAAACACACACACACACACACACACACACACACACACACACACAAGACAAGAACACTTCATATCCATTGTTTTCTACTGTCTTCCTCCTACTGTCTCTTCCAGTGGAATGTTTATTACTATTTATTATCTTATCGCTACCTCATTGCACAATGACATCACTTTTCTCCTGTCTTTCTCATATTATCTCTCCTGGTGAAACCTTTACAATTACTTTCTTTTATTTTAGTTATGCTTCCTTCCACAACCAAACTGCACCTTATCAGTACTGGGTTTACTGCACTGTTTGTACCCCTCGGTACCAGCTGTCCTGTCTTTTGCTCTCTTTGTCCTGCAGTGTTTGCACAGATTGTACATTACGCTCTCTATGTTGTTATGTTGTTATTTGATAGTCTTGTGTTAATCTATGTAGCACCTTGGTCCAGGAGAAACACTGTTTTTGTTTTAACTGTGTATTGCACTATAAATGGATAAGAATGACAATAAAGACCAACTTAAGACCATCTTAGACCATCTCAAGCCATCTGAGACCAACTAAAACCAGTCGCCAGCATAAACTGGGCAGTATTCCGCTGCTTTGAATTTACGCGGATGTCCTGTATTTTCACATATGGACGGTAATAGCAATGCAGCACAGCAGGAAGTAAGTTACTGTTGTGTCAGTCGAGCCTCCATTCCGTCACGCCCAGTCTGGTCACTCCCCGCCTCGCCTGAATTCCTGACACTGATGGACGTGTCAGACCGGTCTGTCTGTATCAGCACTTTGTTTTCATTAACCTCTCCTTAACGTTTGGCATTTCTCTGCCATATGGACCTTTCATGTTCAGTTTTCCAGTCCTGCATCACATACCTCTGTACCAGTGACAGTACTGGGTCTTTCGCTGTCCACACTGACTTGCTTTGCCATCACTGGAGAATTTGACAGTCTATCCGGCAGAGACACAGTGTCAGGTGGTCGGTACGTGTCAGGGGTCTCTGAAGTGGGAGATGATGAAATGCAGGCACATTTGCTTGTTCACATCCTGCCTTGTACATTATGTAGAGCGGGTATGCAGACAAGGTCACACTCAGTACTCCATTGTTGCAGAGACCATGGGCAAGATACCTTTGTACTCAATGCAAAGACTCATCAAAGGGTTATGGTCTGTGTAGACTGTCAGAAGCTGCCTGTACATGTACTTACATGTACAAATAGAAGTATTTCACCCTAAAAATGATTGCTAGTCTTTCTCTGCTGCCGTAAGTGTGAGAGAAACATTTCCCACCATGAGTTGGGATAAGATGCCGCCCCCACACACCCGCACTTAGTTCTCTTACCTGATGTTGTATGTTAATGAGTATAATGTGAGTGACTGTAACTTCTGTTGTTACTTTGCAGTCTCGTCTATGCTGCTAATAGGACTGCAACTGCTTCATTTCCCCATTGAACAACACTGCATTAGAATTAGAATTTAGTGATTAATTGTCATTATTGACACATCACAGCACTGAAATGAAAAGTGTCCTCTGCATTTAACCCATATGTGACATCGTGACATAGCAGGGGGCAGCTAATTCAGCGCCCAGGGAGCAGTGCTTGGGGGCGGCACCTTGCTCAGGGTACCTCAATGGTGTCTTGCTGGTCAGGGATTCAAATTACAAGTGTGCTTCCCTAACCATTAAGCCTAACCAATACATCCTTTTCAATACATTCTGCCTTAAAGTCACCCCCCTCCAGAGCCACATTTCCCTGACTGGAATCCTTCTCCATATTGACCACCTTTGCCTGCGTTAACCTCCCTTTCCCGTGTAGCAGTGCTACCCGACCCGACAGCCCCAACCCCACAGGACGATATGTCACATGAAGAGATGGCATCTCTCTGGATCTCAATGTCCCAGCAGTGGTGCTGACTGTCACAGCTCCTCCACCTTCTGGAAATCCTCCTGAGCTGCCCACTGCAGTAACTGGCAGAGAGGCATTAAACCAGGTTAGAATCTGCTGTAATAATTTACTAAGCCTAGGAATGACCTGAGCTCAGCCACCTTCTCTGGACTGGGGGCTTCCTAAATCATTCTCGCATTTTCTTGCTCTGGTGACAAACCCTCAGTCCTGATCTTATATGAACAAAGTAGGTGACACTGAGAGACAGTGGAAAAACACACCTGCCACGCTTAAGACGTAACCCAGCTTCTGACATCTGTTTAAGTATTTAGTCCAGATCCTTCAGGTTCCCTGCCTCTGACCTGCCAGTCACTAAGACGTCATGTTGGGTGATGTTGGGAATGTTTCTCAGTATCCAGTGTCAGTTGGAAAATGGCTGGACAGGAGATGACTGAATCGCCAGTGTTTGAGTCAAATTCACCATTTAAATACATATCTGTGTTGGAACGATAAAATGCAAACTAAAAGATCTGTGTCATCGTTTTCTTGTTGTCTGACTTTAAGTGTCATAAGTCAACGGCTTAAAACGAGTGTTCTCACGTGAAGTAAAAATCGGGCTCCTGGGCAAAGTCGGGCAACAAAACGGGCTTCTGAGAATAAAGGAGATGCTGGGGAAGACGGCGAGGACTGCGGTTTGCCAGGGGCCTGGAACTGGCTTCTTCAAAGATCTCTGCTAGGCAGACAGAGAGCAGCTGGAAAATGGGCAACTACACAGGTGATGCTGGATACAGCAATGGGCAGAGAATCACCCAGAAAGGGCAGGCAAGGTTACTGTGGGCTACCAGACAGACTGTGGGCTGCTTCTTTGTTACTTCTCTTCAATTACAGAAAGTTGGACTTAAACTAGCAACCACTAGCTAATATTATGTTAATAGTGAATGTATGTTTTCTTGTATTTCAATTTTTCATATTGAAAAATCAATATTTTGAAAGGACGAGAAAGCAAAATAAATTTTTTTGAAAGAAATACATTGAAACCCAGAGGACGAAAGATTCTGGGTAAAGCAATGGGGAGAAAAAAATGCTTTTTGATGATGGTTCCACCAAATCAGCAGGTGGGGCTGTTCTGTCCTGTAACTCACCGTGTGAATTAGTGCCTTATAGAATCAGTAATAATGGCAAATCTGCATCCTGAACACTGATGAGCAGAACTGCATTCTGGTGAATGTTTATGTATTTTATAACTCAAAAAAGAGTTAATTTCAGATGTTTCTCTCACCATTGAAAACCTTACGCTCACTGACACCAGTTTCAAACATTACTGCTTTTACTCTACGTCTCTACAGAGCGTTCCCCTTGTGCCTCATCCTCCCAGTTTCAAACATTACTGCTTTTACTCTACGTCTCTACAGAGCATTCCCCTTGTGCCTCATCCCCCCAGTCTCAAACATTACTGCTTTTACTCTACGTCTCCACAGAGCGTTCCCCTTCTGCCTCATCCCCCCAGTTTCAAACATTACTGCTTTTACTCTACGTCCCTACAGAGCGTTCCCCTTGTGCCTCATCCCCCCAGTTACAAACATCCAACATACACTTCCTCTTACAGTAAAGGGTTAGCGTACCATTCAGTACATGACACCACTCTATCTGCTTAGAAGCTAAAGGTTTGCCATTCTCTGGAAATGAGCTAGATAATGCTAGCTAGACTTAAAACTAGCAGACCAACAGGACTAAGTTAAATTTAATTAATCGCTAGCTGAACTAGATTCTAAATAAATCTTTTTAAATACTTTCTAGTGTGATGCACAGGCAGCAGGACTACAAAGAGTCACGCTTCTAGCATTGTTCCTTTGTTGCTGTTTTTCCATAGAGAGCGCAGACAGAAGAGCAGAACAAGAGGATTCGGGGGAAAATGCGAGGTTTACTATAAACGCAGACAATACAACATTCATGACTGGACTAGGGAAACAAACTGAAACGCAGACTAAATACATTGGACTAATGACAATGATGAGAAACAGCTGGTGATCACGGGGAATCCACACGGGGGTAACGAGGGGGGCGTGGCACACGGAAGGAGTGGACGATCAGGGCAGGACAGTTGCCAAGTCTGACAAGAAACACAAGCAACTTCACCCCTGAAAACAAGCCCAAAATAAGCCCACTGTGTAAAGTAAGGTGGAGAAATCAGTCCCCAAACAAGCCCGATACACACGACCACATGGAACAGACTTTGTCCTGTTTGCCATATTGGCTTCCTTGTACAGATGCATCCAACAGTAACCAAGATACTGGAGGCAGGTGCTGAAGTTCTAATTTATCATTTTCTTTTGTTAGCGTGATAGTAAATAACTCCTTATGACTTACCATAAACTAAATATGGTATTTTGTAGCACATTTTACACAAATAATCACAGCACAAAGAAAACAGTCGAGAGATACAAAAATTATGTGATATAGCTTCATAACAAGAACTCTTAATTAGCCTTTAACTACTCATTAAATATCAAGCTATGGCTAAAAATATTAATGAAATGATATAAAATGATGCAAATTCCTCAGTTATCTGAGCCAGCAAAAATTTCTGAAACTAGCCAGCAAGGAACCTGGTGAAGTAAAATGTGTGAGTCAGATGAAGAATGCAGCAGTACAGCATTTGTAAAAACCTGAAAAGCACCGTCTGGAAATTGTTTGTGTCATGGTGTGGAGCAGGTGGGGAAAAGGAGACCCACTAACGGAGCAGGGACAACGGAGGGGTTTTTTAAAGAAAACAGGGAAGGTAGTAAGTAAAGGGACCACGAGGGGTGAAAAAAGCAAAACAGGGAAAACAACTAACTACAAGGAACCACAGGATAACACAGATGGGGAGCAGAAGAGGGCAAAGGAACAGAGTAACTGACCACAGAGTAACTGACCGCAGAGTAACTGACCGCAGAGTAACTGACCACACATTCTGACACAATGACTCACTGATGAAATTAATACAGAAAAGAACTTAAGTAGACTTGGCAGCATGTTTGCCTGTATTTTCCACAAAGCCGTCAAAATATGACAGCAAAACAAGGTAACTGGTCAAGTGCAACGATGGTCCTGGCGCAACATTAATTATGATGATGCAGGAACAACAGCAACAGGATGGGATCAGACGGCGCGTGTATGACACCCGTCAGCGGCTGGAAGGGTTAGGGTTAGGGTTAGGGTTAGGGTTAGGGCACGTGCATGGGCTGTCTGATCTGTGGGTGCGATGCACAATAAATATGCTGTAAATCAATCAATAACACAGGTCTACAAAAAATGTTATTTTCATATGCCAAGGTTTTTTAAATGGATTTAGGGTGTTTCCAAGGTGCTGATTTCAAAAATCTTTTGCTGATTTGGTCTAGTTTTGAGATTATGGACATCCATAAAAATAATGCATTCCCCCAATGCGACTTATGTGTGATACCAAATGCAATAGCTTTTGGTCTTTTGACTCTTTAACAGTGCCTTAGGTAATGAAATGAATGATGAAGCATTGAAGGAGAGTCTGAAAATAAAATTAGAGTTAAGTTCACATGTGTGTGTTTGCATGTTCATTTATTGCTGCTGTTACTGTGGTGGTGCATATTTACCCAGATGAGGTCTGCCAGGTCCTTCCAAAGGAAGGGCATCATGGGAACACCTGTCTGGTATTTAGCCAGAAATGGTTGAAATGCCTGTGATTGGGCCATGAAAAAATGTAGTTTGGCCAGAAGAAGGGGATCCATTCGGGCTTCAGAAATGCAGTCAGAAGAAGATGTCCCTGGGTTTTTCACCTGTTTTGACTTCACCAGGTCCGCATATTTCACAACAGAGGGCCAGACTTCCAATGCTCGTTCGACAGCTGGCAAATTTCCGAGCCACCGTTGCCCACAGAAAGGTAGAGGGGATCTTGAGGATGATGTTGCAGCTGTGAAGTCCTCTGTTCTGGCTGGTGCCGAGTGGAAAAGACAATGTAGGGCTTTGAGAACTTTCTCCACCATCCACACTTCAAAACCAGTCTTGAATGGACTGTAGGGTATGTAGGCCACAACTTCCTACAGTTACTAACTGTGTCCAAGCAAACTGCTCACCACAGTGTGAATGTCATCATTGGACGTATAGGAGTGATGTCGGCTAACCGTTTGCGAAGCCCATAGCACTTCTGCTTTCAGTGTCGGTTGAGGAGAATATACTGAAGGCATTGAAGGTCGTGGGGGTGTCTGTAGACACAGCCAAAGCGGGTGTAGGCCTGTAGAGGCTGTACTTGCAGGACTGGCAAACAACTGAATGGGGACAGTTGTGGTCGACTGTCAACAAAACGCTTGTGCTTCCTCAGATAGCAGTAGACATGCGCCTAATATACGGCCTGCCTCCTGACCGCGTACAGTCAAAATGCGGACCCGCTGCGCACTTTAGGCGAACGTGCACATCGTACGCGCTCTTTTCAAGCTGTTCCTCGGTTACAGCCGGCCGCATTCAGATTGAGTTGGACAGCGAGACGTCTCTTGGGGCAGAGCTTCAACCTTCTTACACTGTAAGTAAACTGTTAAAATGTGCTTTCTTTGCGCAGGTGAAAAGCGGGTGAATATATACCAGTCTGTTTGCTGTTTTTAACTTTGTATATGACCATAGCGAGCCTGGTTAGCTAGCTCACACAGCATATTAGCATTAGCTAATGTATATTTCAGTAAAAAATTGAGAAACACTATAATTTTTGCAATATTTTGTCTATTAGTGAGGTGAGATGACTTGGCTACACGGGTCAGTTATTTTAATGCAATCCTGGGCACATTTGTTGGTAGATGTAGATTTGTTGGTCTGGACAGACCATGTTGACGCTCACTGGAATCAGAATCGAGTTCATTGCCAAGCATATGGAAGCAAATCTGTCTCATCACAATTTGAATTTTATATGCCACTGAAATTCTAATATTGAATATTTGTGCATTATAAATATGTATCGGATTTTTTTGCAAATTTTCTATAATGCAGTTTCACTGCTATTTTTCCATGTTCACAAATTCAGGATAAAACAAATTCAGGGTTTAAAGATAAATATCCCAAGATACAAATTACTAATTTTAATGCATTGTACACATAAACACACAACTCTGTGACACATATACATGCACACTTCACACTAACATGGGAAGGGGAAGCGGTGGGGGCTGAGGGCCCCTCCCCCCAACTCTCTGTCTCTGGTCCTGCGTAGGTCGGGTGGCCCGCCGGGTGGAAGATCCATCATGGAGGAGATGCAGGTGGCCCTGGCCGGTGTGGGCGGCCTCCTCTCGTGGGCCGCGGGCTGGGTGGTCCTTGGCTCTGCTGCACTGTGGTGGGGCCCTGGCGGGCGGTCTGGGGTCTCTTGGGATGCTCTGGGCCCTTCTAGGTGAATTGGGGGGTTCGATTTGGGCTGGGCGGGGGGTCTACCGCTCCCCAGTCGCCGCGGGTCTGCTCCTGGGTGGGTGGGGGGGCACTTTGTTTGTATGGGCCCCCCTTAGATCTTCCTGCAGTGTCGGGGGGTGGACGTGCCGGGTCGCTGCAGTGGGCGGCGATCCGTCCTGCCGGGGGGCGATATGGGGGGGGGCAGGGCCCCTCCGGCATGTGGGGGGCCGTCGGCCGGGGAGGGGGTGGGGGAGTCCCGGTTGATGGGGCCCTTTGGCCCTGGACCTGCTTTCCTCGGTGGGGGGCTTGCCGCCTGTCCCCCCCCTGCGGGCCTCCTTGTACGGGGGTTGGCGCCTCCTTAGTCCCTCGCGGGCTCCCTATCAGGTTGGGCAGTTGGTTGTCTTGGGGATGTATGGCCGTGGGCCCTTGTGCCTTGGGGGCGGCAGGGTGGCCTCGGTTGCCTGGTTCCCCCTGCCTTCGCCTTGGGCCCGGGGGTGGGGGGGGGGGCGGTGTCACGTCCCCTGACAGCATCAAATGCCAACACATCCAATGACAAATCAGTTCACACCTACACTTGCATATATGAGAATGGGCGCATAAGAGGCTGAGCGATCAGTATCATTATTATTATTACTTCTGTATGTTATAGATATGGGGATTGAAATATACATGTATATGTGTAGGATGACGGCTGTGTGTCTGCTGCATATATATATAATACCTGTTTGTAACATTATTATTATTAGTATTGGACATTAGGACATAAAACTCAACCCCAACTCTGATCAGCCTGCATTGCAGAGCTCCAAGAAAAGGATCCGTGACCCTGACTTTGCTGGTCCCCACTCACCAGACCTCCCCTTTTAAGGAAGGCAAAGGCCTGCTGGCTCCTGAGAGACTGGATAAGAATAACTGGAGCAACACAGGAAAAGCAAGACCTTTCACCCCCGGAGTGGCCAGAGTTCCACAGTCAATCCACAGCAACAACAGCTATCAGCCTCCAGACACAGACACCTTTTCCAGTATAAACAGGATAACTCACCACACATAGATCTTAGGGACAAATACACACATGTTTGGTCTCGTTTGAATAGGCATGAGACGAGGAGTATTACACTCTTAGATTTAAGGCAGTATAACTTTCCCTAAGAGAAATATAGATAATTTGGCTAAACCCACCAAAAGGAGAGAGCCTCTCACATGGTAGAACAAGGAAATTACGACCGCCCCTAAAGTGATCTGATTGGCTGGGGACCTGAGAACCAAGGCCAACAATGGCCCTAAAATTAACCATTGACCGAAATTGGTCAGTCTTCGGAGACATGCCATTACCTGGTTGGGATACTTAAGGAAGGGCCTCAGAAGAAGTCGGGGAGTCACTCTGTAATCAGAGCTCCCGCAGAGAACTGTGTGAAAGTCCATCTGTAGTCAGATACTGTCCGCAGAACTTTGTGCACTCTCAGCTGAGGAATGTGATTGTTTAATATTGTATTTGTCCTAATGTATTTAAGAGTATGTGGCCACATGTCAATCATTGTATATTGCAGTATGTTCAATAAATGTTGTTTTAATTACTTTATGACTGTCTGATTTGCTAACTTCTTTATAAACTTTCCAGATTGGATTTCTATCCTGATTAGGACTAAAGTGGTGATTAGTATCTTGCAGCCTCTGGGTTAAATCCCATTTATCCGGGTCCCAAACTCGACTGCCCAAGTTAAGTTAGATGGATACCAAAACTATACCTCTGGAGTTCGCACAAGCTCAGTTACAAGCCGACGTAACCTCTGAGGTCAAAGCAAGTTGATGAAAGGTACCGGTCTACCCTCTGAGGGGCGTACACACTATGTTCCTAGGCAACGGGCATAGTCCCTGAGACGTTCACAAGGTAGATACAGGGTAGCATCGGCGGAGTCCCTGAGACAAGCCAAAAGTAAACCTCGTACAAACTACCGCAATAAAAGGTGCGCCTTCACAGCCGCTGAGGTTGACACGTTATGATATGGGCTGCCCCCGGCTGAGCCCCTGAGGTGGACGTACGTGTGGTTTGGGTAAACATCGGCTTAATCTCCGAGGCACCCACATGCTCAGTAATTGGCAGACACTGAGCCTTTGGGGAATTATATAGGTCGAGGGACCCGAATAATCAGAGGCTGACATTGTTTTAAATGGTGGCGATTTCCGTAACCTCTAAGACAAACCCTGTGGTACAAGCCCGCAGATCGCCCTGTCGGCCAAGGCGAATCTGGCGGACTCCTTCGTCAGGGGTAAATTAGAGTTGGTAATCTAAAGGGCAGTCAATGGTATCATTTCCTTTATCCTCCAGGAACTGCCTACATGCTCTTGCCACATGAGGTCAGGCATTATCGTGCACCAAGAGGAACCAAGGACCCACTGCACCAGCGTAGGGTCTAACAATGGGTTCAAGGATTTCATCCTGATACCTAATGGCAGTCAGGGTGCCGTTGTCTAGCCTGTAGAGGTCTGTGCATCCCTCCATGGATATGCCTCCCCAGACCATCACTGACCCACTACAAAACCAGTTATGCTGAACAATGCTGCAGGCAGTATAATGTTCTCCATGGCTTCTCCAGACCCTGTTGTTGCCCCTCTAGTTCTCCTGTTGATAATTTCATTAACACCAAAGCAGCTGAAACTGATTAACAACCCCCTCTGCTACTTAAATGACCAGATCAATATCCCAGAAGTTTAATAGACTTGATGCTATACTCTGATTAAAAGTATTTAATTTTTTTGAGCAGTGTATATTATTAACGTTCCGTTTCGTCCAATAGCTAAAATAATTTCCGCGTTTCCTTGCCCAATTTATCTCTTTCAGTCACCTTATATCAATGAGTGTAGTGATTGGAGAGGAGACTGACCAATCAGGAATTAGCTACTTCGGGTCTTCTATTGGCTAATTATTGTGGCATGAATGTGACGCTGTGCCGAGGTGAGCGAGCGTGCAGGCTGAGCTGAGCGCGCGGAGCGGGGATGCTGCTTGTGAAATTCCGTCTATGAGCTCAGGAATGAGGCACAAATATAACGCCATAAGTCCCAAGTGACATCACCGTGTCCCTGGATGAACAATGTGACCAGAAGCAGCTGGGATTCACTATGCAAAGGACAACATGTGCCACGGTGCTTTTGCACTAATTCGTAATAAAGAATGATGTGAATCGTTATTTAATCGTGGGTAAAGTGTCACTGCACTACCGCGTTTTATAAGCAGAAATATAATGCAGAATGTGCGTTATGACAGAATTGGGTGACGGCGGAGCTTGTCCCATTTCGCTTATCGTTTATTATTAAGTCACATGGATAAAACCCCACAAAACGGTCCGCCGTGCCACTGAGTCCGCGTCCGTTTCTGCTCAGACCGCTTCCGCGTTTCACACTAATTGGATCATTTCCTGTCTGTAAATGAAAGTGAAAGTGATTTAAAGCTGGAATCGCCGTTCTGTCAAGAAACACGAATAAGACTCTGGAAAAAATAAAGATATTTTTATTGCAAGGTAAGATTATAGTTAACAGACACAACTAATAATTAAATTAACATGTATGACACACTTATATAGAGCGGCGGTGCCATTGATTTAAGCACTATTTCACTTTTTTGTCTTTCTCCTTTAAAGTAAAACGTCACTTTGCGATTTCTGTAAATTGTACATTTATTTACAAAGCATTTATCAGTGATACAGTTAAGATGTGTTGCATTGTACGTCGATATAAGTCCTGTGCCCAAGTTTTGTGCTAATGCTCCTAAAATTAATCCTTAATTAAATCCTTAATTAAAAAGTAACTTTCTCAGTACTAGTGGAGAAAGTCAGTCTGCAGCCCGGACATGAAATGTGTCAGAATGGATTCCCAGTGCTTTGTGTCGATGTAAAAGTGTTTAGGACTAGATGTTCTTCATGTATGTATCTATTTACCCTTCATGTTCACAGAGGACCCAGCAGGAATCATCTGGTCTGAATCGTCACGAAAATGGAGGAAGCTGCTTCTGAAATGCGCCCCCTTGTGGAGTGTAACAGAAAGAGCACTGAGAGGTAAAAGTATTACAGCCCACTAGCATGCATGTCTCTCTGGGTCTATAGTCAGGCCATAACATAAAGTAACCTGGGCTCCTAGCTAGGGCTGGTCAGTGGGCAGCACTGTAATATGTGTAGCTTAATAAAAAGATCTCGCCATCTTCTGTCTTCGCCTTTTTCTTCTCCAATCTGCCAGTTATTTTATACTAGAGGACAGCAACAGATCAGCCCTCCATCCATCCATCCATCCATTCATCCATCCATCCATCCATCCATCCATCCATCCATCCATCCATCCATCCATCCATCCATCATCTTCCGCTTAATCCGGGGTCGGGTCGCGGGGGCAGCAGTCTCAGCAGGGAAGCCCAGACTTCCCTCTCCCCGGCCACTTCATCCAGCTCCTCTGGGGGGATCCCGAGGCGTTCCTAGGCCAGCTGGGAGACATAGTCTCTCCAGCGTGTCCTGAGTCTTCCCCGGGGTCTCCTCCCAGTGGGACATGCCCGGAATACCTCCCCAGGGAGGCGTCCCGGAGGCATCCTAATCAGATGCCCGAGCCACCTCATCTGGCTCCTCTCGATGTGGAGGAGCAGCGGCTCTACTCTGAGTCCCTCCCGAATGACTGAACTCCTCACCCTATCTCTAAGGGAGAGCCCAGCCACCCTGCGGAGGAAACTCATTTCGGCCGCTTGCACCCACGATCTCGTTCTTTCGGTCAGCCCTCCCATACAAAATGACTGCATAACAAAAGCAAACAAATAAATAAATATTTAAATAAATGACACTAAACCTTTCATATAGGAATTAAAATTTTAGGTTTCATTTATTTCACATTATACCTGACTGTAAATAAGTCTGTTTGCATCAAGAGCTTCACAGCATATCAAAGTACATGAAGGCAGAGCAGAAGGATAAACAGCAGTGTGATGCCGTCCCCATTGTATGAATTATATTTATACCATGAGGGTTTGTTTCCTCTCACTGCCCACAGTGTCCTGATGAAGAGAGCAGACTCCCCTGTACCCAGCAGTGTGATGTCGTTCCCATTGTATGAATTATATTCATACCATGAGGGTTTGATTCCTCTTGCTGCCCACAGTGTCCTGATGGAGAGAGCAGACTCCCCTGTACCCAGCTGTGTTTCCCTGAAGAGTGACAGGTCAATGCCTCTACCACCCCACTTCAGAGAGGGATCTTTTCCTACAGATCAAAGGTAAATGTGCATTTAAACAAACACTGTTTATAACACTCAGACTCTCAGTCAAATGGCACAGAGACACATACAATGTATGAGGAAAGAAACTTTATATTGAATGCGTAATATTTTAACTTCGTTAAATCCATTTGGCTTTGAGATTTTAAAGAGATGTTCTGTCTGTATAACTGTCTGTGTTCTACACTGTCTGGCCAAAAAAAGTTGCTATTTGAATTAAAATCAGCAAATATTTAAAAGCCAATGACTGGATCGGTATTATAGCTCAGCAACGTTATGCAGCAATAAAGTGAAGTCAGCCAAGTGCCTGAATCTACTGAACGGGCAGGTTATCACATCAATGGATGTTTTCTTTTTATTTAGTCTGTGGTTAATTAATACATAAGTAATAAGTAAAACCTAATTTAACCTGATGTTTTTTGAGTTTCAATCTGCCTACTTTTTGGAAATGAAGTATAAAATGTTTTAAATAAATTAAGCTAAAGTCTACCTACTTTCACAGAACCACTGTATAGGATTTACTCAGATTAATTAAGGCAGCATTTTTGTACTCACTTTGTTGGTAAATTTATCATTTTTATGAGCGTGATCTTGGTTCCTGTCTAGCTGGTAGTTAAGGGCTTTGCTCAAGGGCCCAAGGACATGTGACTGATCTGCTGAGGCTGGGCATAAACCGGCGACCTTCCGATCACAGGCCCAGAGGCTCACTCTGCTGAGGCTGGGCATTAACCAGCGACCTTCTGATCATAGGCCCAGAGGCTCACTCTCCTGAGGCTGGGCATAAACCGGCGACCTTCCGATCACAGGCCCAGAGGCTCACTCTCCTGAGGCTGGGCATAAACCGGCGACCTTCCGATCAAAGGCCCAGAGGCTCACTCTGCTGATGCTGGGCATAAACCGGTGACCTTCCGATCACAGGCCCAGAGGCTCACTCTGCTGAGGCTGGGCATAAACCGACGACCTTCCGATCATAAGCCCAGAGGCTTCATCTGCTGAGCCTGGGAATAAACCGGCGACCTTCCGATCACAGGCCCATAGTCTCATTCTGCTGAGTCTAGGCATAAACCGGAGACCTTCTGATACCAGGCCCAGAGGCTCAGTTTCCTTAGTCTGGGCATAAACCGGCGACCTTCTAATCATAAGCCCAGAGGCTTCATCTGCTGAGTCTGGGCATAAACCGGCGACCTTCCGATCACAGGCCCATAGTCTCACTCTGCTGAGTCTATGCATAAACCGGAGACCTTCCGATCACAGGCCCAGAGGCTCACTCTGCTGAGGCTGGGCATAAACCGACGACCTTCCGATCATAAGCCCAGAGGCTTCATCTGCTGAGCCTGGGAATAAACCGGCGACCTTCCGATCACAGGCCCATAGTCTCACTCTGCTGAGTCTAGGCATAAACCGGAGACTTTCTGATAACAGGCCCAGAGGCTCAGTTTGCTTAGTCTGGGCATAAACCGGCGACCTTCCAATCATAAGCCCAGAGGCTTCATCTTCTGAGTCTGGGCATAAACCGGCGACCTTCCGATCACAGGCCCATAGTCTCACTCTGCTGAGTCTATGCATAAACCAGAGACCTTCCGATCACAGGCCCAGAGGCTCACTCTCCTGAGGCTGGGCATAAACCGGCGACCTTCCGATCAAAGGCCCAGAGGCTCAGTCTGCTGACGCTGGGCATAAACCGGCGACCTTCCGATCACAGGCCCATAGTCTCATTCTGCTGAGTCTAGGCATAAACCGGAGACCTTCTGATACCAGGCCCAGAGGCTCAGTTTCCTTAGTCTGGGCATAAACCGGCGACCTTCTAATCATAAGCCCAGAGGCTTCATCTGCTGAGTCTGGGCATAAACCGGCGACCTTCCGATCACAGGCCCATAGTCTCACTCTGCTGAGTCTATGCATAAACCGGAGACCTTCCGATCACAGGCCCAGAGGCTCACTCTGCTGAGGCTGGGCATAAACCGACGACCTTCCGATCATAAGCCCAGAGGCTTCATCTGCTGAGCCTGGGAATAAACCGGCGACCTTCCGATCACAGGCCCATAGTCTCACTCTGCTGAGTATAGGCATAAACCGGAGACTTTCTGATAACAGGCCCAGAGGCTCAGTTTGCTTAGTCTGGGCATAAACCGGCGACCTTCCAATCATAAGCCCAGAGGCTTCATCTTCTGAGTCTGGGCATAAACCGGCGACCTTCCGATCACAGGCCCATAGTCTCACTCTGCTGAGTCTATGCATAAACCAGAGACCTTCCGATCACAGGCCCAGAGGCTCACTCTCCTGAGGCTGGGCATAAACCGGCGACCTTCCGATCACAAGCCCAGAGGCTCACTGTCCTGAGGCTGGGCATAAACCGGCGACCTTCCGATCACAGGCCCATAGTCTCACTCTGCTGAGTCTAGGCATAAACCGGAGACCTTCTGATAACAGACCCAGAGGCTCAGTTTGCTTAGTCTGGGCATAAACCGTCGACCTTCCAATCATAAGCCCAGAGGCTTCATCTGCTGAGTCTGGGCATAAACCGGCGACCTTCCGATCAAAGGCCCAGAGGCTCACTCTGCTGACGCTGGGCATAAACCGGCGACCTTCCGATCACAGGCCCAGAGGCTCACTCTGCTGAGGCTGGGCATAAACCGGAGACCTTCTGATAACAGGCTCAGAGGCTCACTTTGCTGAGGCTGGGCATAAACCGACGACCTTCCGATCATAAGCCCAGAGGCTTCATCTGCTGAGCCTGGGAATAAACCGGCGACCTTCCGATCACAGGCCCATAGTCTCAATCTGCTGAGTCTAGGCATAAACCGGAGACCTTCCGATCACAGGCCCAGAGGCTCACTCTGCTGAGTCTAGGCATAAACCGGAGACCTTCTGATAACAGGCCCAGAGGCTCACTTTGCTGTGTCCGTGCATAAACCGGCGACCTTCCGATCATAAGCCCAGAGGCTTCATCTGCTGAGTCTGGGCATAAACCGGCGACCTTCTGATCACAGTCCCAGAGGCTCACTCTGCTGATGCTGAGCATAAACCGGCGACCTTCCGATCACAGGCCCAGAGGCTCACTCTGCTGAGTCTGGGCTTAAACCAGCGACCTTCCGATCACAGGCCAAGAGGCTTACTCTGCTGAGGCTGGGCATAAACCGGCGACCTTCCGATCACAGGCCCAGAGGCTCACTCTGCTGAGTCTGGGCATAAACCGGCGACCATCTGATCACAGGCCCAGAGGCTCACTCTGCTGAGTCTGGGCATAAACCGGAGACCTTCCAATCACAGGCCCAGAGGCTCACTCTGCTGAGTCTGGGCATAAACCAGCGACCTTCCGATCACAGGCCCAGAGGCTCATTCTGCTGAGTCTGGGCTTAAACCAGCGACCTTCCGATCACAGACCCAGAGGCTTACTCTGCTGAGGCTGGGCATAAACCGGCGACCTTCCGATCACAGGCCCAGAGGCTTACTCTGCTGAGGCTGGGCATAAACCGGCGACCTTCCGATCACAGGCCCAGAGGCTCGTTCTGCTGAGTCTGGGCATAAACCGGCGATCTTCTCATCACTGGCCCAGAGGCTCACTCTGCTGAGGCTGGGCATAAACCGGCGACTAAGTTTGTTTGCATCAAGAGCTTCACAGCATATCTAAGTACTTGAAGGCAGAGCAGAAGGCTAAACAGCAGTGTGATGCCGTCCCCATTGTATGAATTATATTTATACAATGAGGGTTTGTTTCCTCTCACTGCCCACAGTGTCCCGATGAAGAGAGCAGACTCCCCTGTACCCAGCAGTGTGATGCCGTCCCCATTGTATGAATTATATTTATACAATGAGGGTTTGTTTCCTCTCACTGCCCAGTGTCCTGATGAAGAGAGCAGACTCCCTTGAATCCAGCAGTGTGATGCCGTCCCCATTGTATGAATTATATTTATACAATGAGGGTTTGTTTCCTCTCACTGCCCAGTGTCCTGATGAAGAGAGCAGACTCCCTTGAATCCAGCAGTGTGATGCCGTCCCCATTGTATGAATTATATTTATACCATGAGGGTTTGTTTCCTCTCACTGCCCACAGTGTCCTGATGGAGAGAGCAGACTCCCCTGTACCCAGCAGTGTGATGCCGTCCCCATTGTATGAATTATATTTATACCATGAGGGTTTGTTTCCTCTCACTGCCCACAGTGTCCTGATGAAGAGAGCAGACTCCCCTGTACCCAGCAGTGTCTCCCTGAAGAGTGACAGGTCAATGGAAGATAAAATCCACTTCAGAGAGGGATCTTTTCCTACAGATCAAAGGTAAATGTGCATTTAAACAAACACTGTTTATAACACTCAGACTCTCAGTCAAATGGCACAGAGACACATACAATGTATGAGGAAAGAAACTTTATATTGAATGCGTAATATTTTAACTTCGTTAAATCCATTTGGCTTTGAGATTTTAAAGAGATGTTCTGTCTGTATAACTGTCTGTGTTCTACACTGTCTGGCCAAAAAAACTTGCTATTTGAATTAAAATCAGCAAATATTTAAAAGCCAATGACTGGATCGGTATTATAGCTCAGCAACGTTATGCAGCAATAAAGTGAAGTCAGCTGAGTGCCTGAATCTACTGAACGGGCAGGTTATCACATCAATGGATGTTTTCTTTTTATTTAGTCTGTGGTTAATTAATACATAAGTAATAAGTAAAGTCTTTCCATTTAGCATGATTTTTTTTTAACTAAATCTTTCTACTTTTTGGAAATGAAGTATAAAATGTTTTAAATAAATTAAGCTAAAGTCTACCTACTTTCACAGAACCACTGTATAGGATTTACTCAGATTAATTAAGGCAGCATTTTTGTACTCACTTTGTTGGTAAATTTATAATTTTCATGAGCCTGATGTTGGTTCCTGTCCAGCTGGGAGTTAAGAGCTTTGCTTAAGGGCCCAAAGACATGTGACTGTTCCGCTGAGGCTGGGCATAAACCGCCGACCTTCTGATCAAATAAATAAATCTGAATTGGACTGAATTAGATTAACTTTTCTGCCTCATTCACAGACACCAAATGGAAGAATGTAGTTCAGATCTACATGACAAATCGGGTTTATCATCCATACTGAAGGTCTGTATTTGTTGCTGATATGTTTTTTTAGCTGTTATATGAATTAACTTATATTTTATACAGTTGAATAATAAGAAATTCATCCTGTTAAAGCAAATATATTTAAAACTGTGATGGTGCAAGTAGCAACAATTAACTGTGACTATTTGTTTTAGTTACTAGAGGAAAAAGCCTTAAAGTTCCTAAAGGATGAGCTGAAGATGATTGTGAGGTACCTAGATCAGAATTACCCAGAATGCTCTGAGCCTCAGCTGGAGGAGGACAATTACCTGGACAGTGATGGTCGGATGCAGAAGACCTGTGGCAGAGAGGGAGCTCTGAAGATCACACTGTACATCCTGAGGACCATGGAGCAAAATGATCTCGCTGACATGCTGGAGAAGAGTAAGAGCCTCATAACATTCTGTACATGTACAGCACTGTGCTAAAGTCTTAGGCAGCCAGAGAGAAGGATCTTCATGTTGGTGTGTGAGCCAATCCAAACACTTTACTAAAGTCACCGCAGTATTTGCAGAAATTGTACATCCATGTATTTTTTCACTTGACCACTATCAGAGGTCATGTGGCTAATCAATATCTCATTGGCAGTTTTAGCTGATTTCATTAGTTAATGAAGTGAGCTGGTGGTGAAATGTAAGGATCACATGGACTGGCTGTGGTCCCCTGAGGAGGTTTGGGAGCTGAAGTGATGCTTTAGGTTTTGTTTCCAGAGCAACTTACTTCCCAGATAAATGGCTTTAAACTCGTGGTGTCAATTGATAAAAAAATTGTCCAGTTAGTCACCATAATAAGCTGTGATTAATTGTGATTAATCTCACGTTTATAATGGTGGTCGGCTATATGCTAGTATTTTTTGGGAGACAAATACATGTGTGATCTTGGAACAAAGAAATGCATGACAAACTAGTAAGAGGAATCGCGTATTTTCAATATAAAATCCTGCTTTTGATGATTTATGACTTAGAATTGGAATTCTTGCTTCCAAAAAAATAAAACATGATAAATATACCTCATCACATAATGTTCGCTTTTTCCTGACAGTTTTCACCAAGAGTGAAAAATGTATTTAACCGTGTAAATATACTTTTGACGTAGCTAATTTTAGGTTTATGATGGAATAATATATAGATTTGCCGTAAGACGTCTCCCGCTCTGGGCTGCATTTCCCAAAAGTACAGTTGCTGACTTACATAGTTAGGAAACACGCCCCCTGCTGGCAGACGCTCTCACAGCCTCGTAAGCAGAGAGACCCCACACTAAACCACCATACTACCCCTATGATGCGACATAACGTCACACTTCTGGTCCCGATATACCCGCCCCCCCCCCCATGTTAACACTGTAGCACCGGTGGGAGCCTATTAGCATATCCCAGCATGCTCTCCGGTGGGATGGCTTCCATATAGCGGGACCCTATTAGCATATCCCAGCATGCTCTCCGGTGGGACGGCTTCCGTATAGCGGGACCCTATTAGCATATCCCTGCATGCTCTCCGGTGGGATGGCTTCCGTATAGCGGGACCCTATTAGCATATCCCAGCATGCTCGCCAGCCATGTCCACAGCCCTGCTGTGTTTGTTATTGTAAATCCTTGTGCTGTTCCCCATTGTCCTGTGTGCCCTCACCTGTGTCTGTGTGAATCCTGCCTGATCCTCGCGTGTCTTTAGTCATCATATAAATTACCCACAGTTTGTGTGCCTCACTGTCCGGCCTCTGACCTCCCTGTGTTTCCGTCTTATGGTGCTTTGGTGCTTGTTGAGTCCCTGTATTAATCTTTTTAAGGACTTAATAACAGCCATTGTTCTCCCCTTCAAAAGAGCCTCCTCATCTTCCGTTGTCGCTATGCGGTCTGCCGAGTACCACAATACGAAACCTACGGCCCTGGGTCAGCCTACATGATTCATTTGCATTAAGAACAAAATAAAGTATTAAGGTCTCCTGATTAATCGCAAACATTAACACGTTAACATTGACAGCATTACTTTAAACATTTTCTTTGTCTGCCTAAGACTTATGCACAATACTGTACGTGGTGTTGTGGTAAAATTTGTATGGTAAAACTTTACATTTCACATTTGTCACAGTGACATATATGGACTTGTATGTGTAAAAAAGTGTGTTTTTGGAAAATATTCTTAGTCTCATACTAGTCAGGATCACAGTAAGAATTAATGCATTTTCCTCTCATTTCTTTTCAGGACAGCTCATGCCGCAATATCTGCACAGAATCAAAAGTAACCTGAAGCAGAAATGTGAGTGTGTATTTGAAGGGAAAGCTAAGGAAGGACACCCAACACTTCTCAGTGAGATTTACACAGAACTCTACATAACTGAAGGTGGGACTGGAGGAGTCAATGATGAACATGAAGTGAGGCAGATTGAAACAGCATCCAAGAAAAGGGAAAGAGAAGATACTACAGTCAAGTGCAATGATATATTTAAACCCTTATATGGGTGTGAGACACCTATCAGAACTGTACTCACTAAAGGGGTGGCAGGTATCGGGAAAACAGTCTCTGTGCAGAAATTTATTCTCGACTGGGCAGAAGGAAAAGCAAACCAGGATGTTCACTTCATATTTGCTCTTCCTTTCCGGGACCTGAATTTGATTAAGGATGAATACAATCTGATTGAACTGCTTCACCGCTTTGTCCCAGATCTGAAATCATTTGAATCCACTGAGCTGTTTAGGTACAAAGTCTTGTTAATATTTGATGGTCTGGATGAATGTCGCCTTCCTCTAGATTTTCAGAACAATGAGAGCTGGTTTGATGTAACAAAGAAAACATCACTGGATGTGCTGTTGACTAACCTCATTAAGGGGAATCTGCTCCCATCCACACTACTCTGGATAACCTCCCGGCCGGCAGCAGCCAATCAGATACCTCCTAAGTGTGTCCACCGGGTGACAGAGATACGAGGGTTCAGTGATGCCCAGAAGGAGGAGTATTTCAGGAGGAGATTCAGTGATCAGAGCCTGGCCAGCAGGATTATCACACATGTGAAATCATCAAGGAGCCTCTTCATCATGTGCCACATACCTGTGTTCTGCTGGATTTCAGCCACTGTGCTTAAGAGGCTGTTTAGTGAGACTGACAGGGGAGAAATTCCAAGGACTCTGACTGAAATGTACACACACTTCCTGATCTTTCAGTCCAGTTTAAAAAATAACAAGTATATGGAAAACGATGAAACCAAACTTAAGGAATACAGCAAGGAATTCCTTTTGAAACTTGGTAAACTGGCTTTTAAAAACCTCGAGAAAGGCAATCTCATATTTTATAAGCAAGATCTGACAGAGAATGGCATTGATGTCACTGAAGCTTCAGTTTACTCTGGATTGTGCACAGAAGTCTTTAAGGAGGAATATGGGCTGTATCAGGAGAAGGTGTACTGCTTTGTGCATCTGAGCATCCAGGAGTATCTCGCTGCTTTATATGTGTTTTTATCAAACTCATCAGCTGACCTGCTGGAGACTGCAGTGGATCAGGCATTAAAGAGCAAGAATGGACACTTGGACCTCTACCTCCGCTTCCTCCTGGGCCTCTCAACAGACTCCAGTAAGACTCTGTTACAAAGGCTACTGGGACAGAGAGGAACCAGGTCACATACCAATTTAAAAAGATCCATAAACAGGCTACTGGGACAAACAACAGCCAAATACATCAGGGAGAAAATAAAGGAGAATTTATCTCCAGAAAGGACCATCAACCTGTTCCACTGTCTGGTTGAACTGGGTGACAATTCTCTAGTAAATGATGTAGAAAGGTACCTAAATTCAGGAAGCCTTTCAGCAGAAGACCTCTCACCTGCACAGTACTCAGCTCTGGCCTTTGTGATGCTGATGTCAGATGAGGAGCTGGATGTGTTTGATATGAAGAAATTCATCAGATTTGATAAAGAGCACTGGAGGCTGCTGCCTGTGCTCAAGATCTCCAGGACGGCTCTGTAAGTGACGTGGGGATGGGAAATCATGTCTGGTCTGGCAGTAATACATGAATATTGTTTGATTGTCTGATGAATATTATTATTTGATAATCTCGACTGCAGCTGTTTCTATAACAGTAGCTAATCTGGACCACAGACTTTATAATGACTGAAGGTAGTGATGCAGTAACAAACCAAAAAGTGAGGTTTCCGTTCCCATCCAGTCTGCCTTCTGATCACAGGCACAGCATCTTAACCTGCTATAGAAGCAGTGAGGGCTCTTTATCCACAGGGTGTATAAGTGGTATGTGAGTGTTATTGTCAGTAGGCGTGTTCATGTGATGGAGCCCAGAGCTGGGAGCTTCTGTATGACTGCTGTCTCTGGCTGCTCACTGGCGGCCTCTGCTGGCCACAGCTGCCCCTGACAGAGGAGAGAATATAACAGAATATCTTTATTGTCACAGTACATGTACAAACTAACTCTGTGTGTTTTCCCACCAATAACAACACCTCCAGTCTGGCTGTTAATATATAACATTGTTTAAAGTATGTAATGAAAATATAACATTTATTTCCCCTTTGTATTAATAACGAGGCCGGGTATGTTTTTTCCATGACTATGTGGAAGCCAGTTTTTATATTGATTAAAGTTAGTGACGTACTAACAAAGTGACAGGTTTTCTATGACCATCCTTTGTGTGACAAACAACCAAGACCCAGACTTTTCAGTTATGGAAACTGTAGGAAGTATTTCTGTAAATACTGGGGGTCTGTGACTCTGCGGTTTGGACTCTGTGCCCATGAGCGGAAGGCTGCTGGTTCAGATCTCCTGGCTTACAGAGTGATGTCATCGTTGGGCCCTTGAGCAACAGTTTGGAAAACACTATAGAATTTTAATCTATGATAGAGTTGCCCACTGTTAATGATTATACAAGTACAAAAATGGCCAAAATACACAGTAAATTTACTGGAGATCCTGTGTTGTTCCAACAGTTACTCATCTGAGTGGATTGATCTAGTTCCCGAATATTCTGCACACAAAACCTTTCAGGATATTTGTGCTTTGAAATGAAAATTTTCACTGTAATCATCATGACAGGGAACATGATGACCATCAGAGGATTGGCCAGCATTAAAAATGTATCATGTTTAATTTTTCTAACTGTAGTGATTTAAGGTACTACTTTGCTATGTCTCCAATTCTCTTTGAACTGTAGTCTGTACCTCTTATTGTACTGTAATAAGTCTGGATAATTTGTACCACTATGATCACTGATGTGTAGGATATATACCGGTCTGTGTGTATAATAGCATGGCTCCTTTTGCAGGCTGAACAGCTGTAATCTCACAGAGAAATGCTGTGAGATGCTGGCTTCAGCTCTCAGATCAAACTCATCACCCCTGAGAGAGCTGGACCTGAGTGACAATGACCTGCAGGATTCAGGAGTGATGCTGCTCTCTGCTGGACTGGGAGATTCACACTGTAAACTGGAGATACTGAGGTCAGTATTACTGGGTCTTCCACACTGTAAACTGGGGGTACCTTGGTTAGTCATTTTTGTCAGGTCAAATAGTAAACTGGTCTTTCACAATGACACTGCAACTGGCACACAGGTTAAACCACAGGCCACTGGTATTTGACAGAACAACTGAGATACTATTCCACACTGTAAATCGGAGACCCTGAGGTCAGTTTTACTCAGTATTCCATGCTGTAAACTGCAATTAGTGAAATATTTATTAGACCAGACATATTTGCTTAAATGCAGTACTTTTAAAGGTGAGATGATATTATTTATTAGGGAGTTTTTGTCTGTTTCTCTGCAGGCTAACAGGCTGTAGAGTCACAGAAGAAGGCTGTTCTTCCCTGGCTTCAGCTCTGAGGTCAAACCCCTCACACCTGAGAGAGCTGGATCTGAGCTACAATCACCCAAGAGACTCAGGAGTGAAGCTGCTCTCTGCTGGACTGGGGGATTCACACTGTAAACTGGAGATACTGAGGTCAGTATTACTGGGTATTCCCCATTGTAAGCTGGAGATACTGAGGTCAGTATTACTGGGTATTCCACACTGTAAACTGTAATTCTTGTAGTAGCCACATTGGAAACTTGAAATTAGTCACATTTAAGTTAGTGATGTAGTTTCCGTCACCATCCTTTGTGTGACGGACAGCCAAGAGCCAGAATTTCACAGAATGTTCGGACTCTGTGCCCGTAAGTAGAAGGTCACTGGTTCAGATCTCGTGGCCGGCAGAGTGATGTCATCACTGGGCCATTGAGCAAATCCCTTAATGCCAATAACTGCAGGGGCGCTGGATGCTGGCCGACCCTGTGCTGTGACCCCAAACTTCCTCTCACCTGTGTGTGTCTGTGTGTCTCATGGAGCAGAATGGGAGGTGAAAAGACAATTTCCCCATGGGGATGAATGAAGTATCACTGTCCATAAATATTTCTTTAAAATGAATGTTCCTTTTAAAAGCATATCTGAAAGGATTGGTAGTCCTGCAATTATTGTTTGATGATTTCATAAGTTCCCAGGTAGAGAAATACAGAAAATAATGATTTCACTCACAGGATCAGGAATTCAGGTGTCATTTAAAAAACATAAACTTCTCTGGACATCATTCAAATCCCACATAAACACACATACACACACACACACACACACACACACACACACACACACACACACACACACATATATATCCCAGGAAGGAATCGAACCCGACACCCTAGATGGTCGGCTGTAGTGCTGATCACTGAGCCACAGCACTGCTCAGAGCTTTATGGAAATACTTATGCAGATATTAAAGGTTCTCAGGGTAACTGTCGCTTTACGGAACTGAACCTGACACCCTAGATGGTCGGCTGTAGTGCTGATCACTGAGCCACAGCGCTGCTCAGAGCTTTATGGAAATACTTATGCAGATATTACAGAGTCTCAGGGAAACTGGCCCTTTAAGGAACTGATCCCGACACCCTAGATGGTCGGCTGTTGTGCTGATCACTGAGCCACAGCGCTGCTCAGAGCTTTATGGAAATACTTATGCAGATATTACAGAGTCTCAGGGTAACTGGTCCGTTAAGGAACTGATCCCGACACCCTAAATGGTCGGCTATAGTGCTGATCACTGAGCCACAGCGCTGCTCAGAGCTTTATGGAAATACTTATGCAGATATTAGCGTCTCAGGGTAACTGGCCTTTTAAGGAACTGAACCCGACACCCTAGATGGTCGGCTGTAGTGCTGATCACTGAGTCACAGCGCTGCTCAGAGCTTTATGGAAATACTTATGCAGATATTAAAGGTTCTCAGGGTAACTGGCCCTTTAAGGAACTGAACCCGACACCCTAGATGGTCGGCTATAGTGCTGATCACTGAGTCACAGCGCTGCTCAGAGCTTTATGGAAATACTTATGCAGATATTACAGAGTCTCAGGGTACAGAACATTATTGGGAATATGGTCTGTATGACTTATGAAAATGTATAGTTTGAATAAAACTATAGGCTTTTAACCCATGATGGACTTACTTACTATCAATGATTATATGACAGCAAGAAATGGCCAAAATACACAGTAAATTTACAGGAGATCCTGTGTTGTTCCAACAGTTACTCATCTGAACAGATTGATCCAGTTCCTGAATATTCTGCACACAAAACCTTTCAGGATATTTGTGCTTTGAAATGAAAATACTCACTGTATTCATCATGACAGGGAACATGATGACCATCATAGGATTGGCCAGCATTAAAAATGTATCATGTTTAATTTTTCTAACTGTAGTGATTTAAGGTACTGCCTTGCTATGTCTCCAATTCTCTTTGAACTGTAGTCTGTCCCTCTTATTATGCTGAAATAAGTCTGGATATTTTGTACCACTATGACCACTGATGTGTAGGAAATATACCGGTCTGTGTGTATAATAACAGGGCTCCTTTTGCAGGCTGAACACCTGTAATCTCACAAAGAAATGCTGTGAGGTGCTGGCTTCAGCTCTCAGATCAAACTACTCACACCTGAGAGAGCTGGACCTGAGTCACAATGACCTGCAGGATTCAGGAGTGAAGCTGCTCTCTGCTGGATTGGGGGATTCACACTGTAAGCTGGAGATACTGAGGTCAGTATTACTGGGTATTCTACACTGTAAACTGGGGGTACTGAGGTCAGTATTCCTGGGCATTCTACACTGAAAAGTGTAATTCTAAGTAGCCACATTGGAAATATGAAATTAGTCACATTTAAGTTAGTGATGTAGTTTCCGTCACCTTCCTTTGTGTGACGGACAGCCAAGAGCCAGAATTTCACAGAATGTTCGAACTCTGTGTCCCTGAGTAGAAGGTCACTGGTTCAGATCTCCTTGCCGGCAGAGTGATGTCATCGTTGGGCCCTTGAGTAAATCCCTTAATGCCAATAACTGCAGGGGCGCTGGATGCTGGCCGACCCTGTGCTGTGACCCCAAACTCCCTCTCACCTGTGTGTTTCTGTGTGTCTCATGGAGCAGAATGGGAGGTGAAAAGACAATTTCCCCATGGGGATGAATGAAGTATCACTGTTCATAAATATTTCTTTTAAATGAATGTTCCTTTTAAAAGCATATCTGAAAGGATTGGTAGTCCTGCAATTAGGGTTTGGTGGTTTCATAAGTTCCCAGGAAGAGAAATGCAGAAAATAATGATTTCACTGACAGGATCAGGAATTCAGGAGTCATTTAAAAAACAAACTTCTCTGGACATCATTCAAATCCCACATAAACAGACACACACACACACACACACACACACACACACACACACACACACACACACACACACACACACACACACACACACACACACACACACACATATATATATCCCAGGAAGGAATCGAACCCGACACCCTAGATGGTCGGCTGTAGTGCTGATCACTGAGCCACAGCACTGCTCAGAGCTTTATGGAAATACTTATGCAGATATTACAGAGTCTCAGGGAAACTGGCCCTTTAAGGAACTGATCCCGACACCCTAGATGGTCGGCTGTTGTGCTGATCACTGAGCCACAGCGCTGCTCAGAGCTTTATGGAAATACTCATGCAGATATTAAAGAGTCCCAGGGTAACTGGCCCTTTAAGGAACTAATCCCGACATCCTAGATGGTCGGCTGTAGTGCTGATCACTGAGTCACAGCGCTGCTCAGAGCTTTATGGAAATACTTATGCAGATATTACAGAGTCTCAGGGAAACTGGCCCTTTAAGGAACTGATCCCGACACCCTAGATGGTCGGCTGTTGTGCTGATCACTGAGCCACAGCGCTGCTCACAGCTTTATGGAAATACTTATGCAGATATTAAAGAGTCCCAGTGTAACTGGCCCTTTAAGGAACTAATCTCGACATCCTAGATGGTCGGCTATAGTGCTGATCACTGAGTCACAGCGCTGCTCAGACCTTTATGAAAATACTTATCCAGATATTAAAGGTTCTCAGGGTAACTGTCGCTTTAAGGAACTGAACCTGACACCCTAGATGGTTGGCTGTAGTGCTGATCACTGAGTCACAGCGCTGCTCTGAGCTTTATGAAAATACTTATGCAGATATTAAAGGTTCTCAGGGTAACTGTCCCTTTAAGGAACTGAACCCGACACCCTAGATGGTCGGCTGTAGTGTTGATCACTGAGCCACAGTGCTGCTCAGAGCTTTATGGAAATACTTATGCAGATATTAGCGTCTCAGGGTAACTGGCCTTTTAAGGGACTGAACCCGACACCCTAGGTGGTCGGCTGTAGTGCTGATCACTGAGTCACAGCGCTGCTCAGAGCTTTATGAAATACTTATGCAGATATTAAAGAGTCTCAGGGTAACTGGCCCTTTAAGGAACTGATTCCGACACCCTAGATGGTTGGCTGTAGTGCTGATCACTGAGTCACAGCGCTGCTCAGAGCTTTATGGTAATACTTATGCAGATATTAGAGTCTCAGGGTAACTGGCCTTTTAAGGAACTGAACCCGACACCCTAGATGGTCGGCTGTAGTGCTGATCACTGAGTCATAGCGCTGCTCTGAGCTTTATGGAAATATTATGCAGATATTAAAGAGTCTCAGGGTACAGATCATTATTGGGAATATGGTCTGTATGACTTATGAAAATGTATAGTTTGAATAAAACTATAGGCTTTTAACCCATGATGGACTTACTTACTATCATTGTTTATATGACTGCAAAAAATGGCCAAAATACACAGTAAATTTACAGGAGATCCTGTGTTGTTCCAACAGTTACTCATCTGAGTAGATTGATCCAGTTCCCGAATATTCTGCACACAAAACCTTTCAGGATATTTGTGTTTTGAAATGAAAATGTTCACTGTATTCATCATGACAGTGAACATGATGACCATCAGAGGACTGGCCAGCATTAAAAATGTATCATGTTTAATTTTTCTAACTGTAGTGATTTAAGGTACTGCCTTGCTATGTCTCCTGTTCTCTTTGAACTGTAGTCTGTCCCTTTTATTATGGTGTAATAAGTCTGGATACTTTGTACCACTATGACCACTGATGTGTAGGATACATACCGGTTTGTGTGTATAATAACAGGGCTCCTTTTGCAGGCTGAACAGCTGTAATCTCACAAAGAAATGCTCTGAGCCGCTGGCTTCAGCTCTCAGATCAAACTCCTCACATCTGAGAGAGCTGGACCTGAGTCACAATGACCTGCAGGATTCAGGAGTGAAGCTGCTCTCTGCTGGATTGGGGGATTCACACTGTAAGCTGGAGATACTGAGGTCAGTATTACTGGGTATTCTACACT